>NC_090731.1:37261328-37263828 GCF_036898095.1 Palaemon carinicauda | reverse complement strand
CACACGTTTAAGTCCAAAGATTATTCTGTACCGGGACTGTTGGCACCAATATCACCTTGATGTTCAGACGCTACTCCAGGGCGTAGAATAGTAAATCCCAATCAAGTGTGGTTGGAATGAATCAGTTACGTTAACGACAGTTTCAAAAAGAGTTAGGGGGATCAAAACTGTAAAAGTCAAAATGTCCTAAAGACCACCGGGAGGTAATACCGTAGAACATTACAATAAAGGATTGACACCGATAGCTTTAGATTGACGTAAATATAAACTTACCCTTAAGTCATATCTCACCTCATGTGATAACTCATTTAGTCATTTCAAAATGTAAAGGTCAAGTTAAAAACAGTTAATAATTTTAACCTAAAAATGGCGTTTATTTCCATAAAGTACAACAGGAATTTTCACCTAATTGACACAGGAAAAAACAGCAAAACTACCTAATTGAAATTTGAATAAAGACCGCATGGCATTTGAAAAATGAATAATGCCAAGAAAATGGTCAAATCAATTAAATCGTAAATCAATAATCAAATGACTAATCAACCAATGAAAGTAAAAATGGTGACTGAAATAATACCAAAAGTTCTACTCACTACTTTGAACACATTCCTCTCGGGCAATAAAATTTCAAACTTGATAGAGGGGAACGGGAACACAACTTAGTTAATGGACACGCCACGAATGATTAAACCAGACAATTTGAACATGACTTCCTAGCTAAATGTGCACATCGTCAAATAAAGGCTAGAAAAAAAAGGGGGGACAGTTCCTTGGCCAAGGTTGAGCACCGTTAATTAGTACTTACACTCTTGAGGGTTGATTGTAGACGTAGTGGAGGCATCTTGTAAACTGTTAAGAACACGGTGCATCTTCAGCTCTGCACTGACGTGTTTTGTCTTCGTAAGTTTATCTTCTAAATAATCGCACAAAGTAAGGCATACTGTTGGTTAGTAAATGGTTGACCAACAGGTAGTTGAACCGATGCCTATGTTAAAATGACGTCTCAGTTGAAGAGGCTATGCCTACATCCGCCTTTCACGCTTCCTGGTTCTTTAGTGGGCTGCTCGCACGCTTCTACCTCCCGCCACTGCGCTGGTTCAAACCGGTCGAGTCTTCTTCTTCAAATTTCCATGATTACGTGGTTTGCTGAAGGGTGCTTCTTCTTCAAATTTCCATGAGTACGTGGTTTGCTGAAGGGTGTTTTTTATAAATACAAGGATCATTCTTGAAACTCCAGGGGAAAGTAATTATAAAGAACTCCTACTGTCTGGCTTATAAAAATTAATATACATACAAAAAAATTAGGTGGCGTTTAGTGATGTTCAATAACACAGAAAACAATCCTAGCTAAACAGACTTATACATAGGTACTGAGATGTAAATAGCAATAAGCTAAGATCAATGAGTTACGTAAATTAAAGAGTTACTTAAATACAAACCAATTGTGGTTAAACATACAAAGCTTCAAGAGCATTTGGAACAGAATGCAACCAAGTGCAGTTTTTGAAAATTATCGACGGTCGGTTGCATCGTCAAGCAATGTACTGTGAGCTCAGGAAATGAGATAAAATCATCTACAGAGGAATGAGGTGATGAAAGGTAAAGCATTTTAGGGGAATGATGGACATGTTAGCAGCAATGAATATTTAAGGGTATAATAATGAAGGTTACAAAGGAAACAAAAGAAAAAACAAGATGCGTAAAATCCAGAAAATGACAAACAAAAAATAAAAAATGGAATAACGGGGGTGACTAAAATAAAGCGTGGAAAGAATTTCCACACATGCGGCATAATTCAATTTATTGAATTGTGCTTTAATTTTATGGTGTACTGTGGTTATGATGCTCCGTACTTGAAGCTGATAACTACTACCTGATTCTCGAGTACAGATTATAACAATGATATAGATAACAGAGATGCCTGCGGATATCATCTTCGGACATTTCTTCCAGTCTCTGCCTGGTAGTCAGCTTCATCTGGTACCACTGTTTGTTACCATGTCAACTTCTCTTGTTTCCATGCTTATGACGTCATTTTTTAAAAAATTTAGATATGGTAACAGTTTTGTCCGACAGACACTGTTCGACCGTGTGGACGCACCTTAAGGCATTTAGAAAGCATAGATATGCACATTGATTTGTCAAATAACACAATTATCTTCAATCTTTATGCATAGATATTGTCAATACAAAACACATAAAAAAATTTAAAAGATAAAAGCAGTTCACATGAATGAAAAAAGAAAAATGAAATTACATCTGTGGTAGCAACTTGAGATCTGATTACATAGATGATAGTTTGCCATAATTTAAACTTTTGGCACAATCTTTATTAACCAATAGTGAATTATTTTTCAGAAAATCATATGAAAAAAATAAAAAAAACACTTTTTAACGTTCCTTATGAGAAAAAGAATCCTTTACCATTTATGAATATTTTCGTTTCTAAGAAAATAAATATAAGGATAGCTTCTAAATGTAACTGAACTTTGAAAAATAA
>NC_090731.1:37248828-37251328 GCF_036898095.1 Palaemon carinicauda | reverse complement strand
TCAAACGCCTGTTGATGCTGCTCAGACCATATGAAATCTACGCCCTTCTTCACAAGATCGGTTAGGGAAGCGGCTATTATTGAAAAATTGCGTATAAAACGCCTGTAATACCCACTACACCCCAGAAATTGCTGTATTCCCTTGACATTAGTAGGTATCGGAAATTTACGGATAGCCGACACCTTATCGTGGACTACTTTAAGACCTTGACTAGACACCGTAAAACCTGAATAGACTAATTCTGTTTTGAAGAATTCACACTTACTAATCTTTACCCTTAAATTATGCTGTCTTAGTCTCTGTAGCACTAGTTCCAGTTTACGTAGATGTTCTTCTATGGTATTAGAAAAGATTACAAGGTCGTCCATATAGGCATGCAGTATGTCCCCTAACAAGTCTCCAAACACTATGTTTATCATTCTAGTAAATGTTATGGGAGCACAACGTAAACCAAAAGGCATACGCAAAAATTCATAATGTCCCTTGGCTGTGCTGAAGGCAGTGTATGGGATACTATCTTCTTTTAATGGTATCTGGTGAAAGCCTTTAAGTAAGTCCAAACTGGTAAAATATTTATTCTGACCTAGTAAAGATAAAATATCGTCAGTACATGGCACTGGGAATCGATCAGGGATCATTTCCTCATTTAAGCGACCGAAGTGTACACAGATACGCCATGTTCGATCCTTTTTCGGTACAACTATTAATGGAAAATTATAATGGCTGTTTGATTTCCTAATGACTCCTTCTTCTAGCATTTTACCTACTTTATCATTTATCTCATTCTGGAATTTCATAGGGAGTCTGTGCGAGGGTAATTAGATAATTTTCTGCTATTCTTTTAACCTTATTTGGTGTTCCATGACATCCGTTTTACCTAAGGATCCATCCGTAGTGGAGAAAACATCATGATATTTATTTAAAAGACCAAAAAATTTCTGCTGAATTTCTTCTTTTTGAATGTATTTACTGTTTTTTTTTTATAGATTGCAAAAGGGATTCATCCGCAACTGATTGAGCATGATTGATCTGAGCGACGGTAAGAATGCGATGTTTATAAACTTCCACTTCCAAGATATGTTGTTGTTTGTGAATTACTAAAGTGGTATTCAAATGATTACATACTTCAATATTACATTGTTGTTGTGAGCCGACTGTATAAATAGCTTGTGTGACGGACAATTCGTTAGTTTTCAAAGTGTCGGAAAGGATTAATATTTCAGATCCCGGCAAAGTTTCCTTTACTCACGCTAATATATTCATAGTTACATTCGGCTCGATAGATTGCGTGCAAGATGATATTACGGGTGAACGAGAATTCTGTTGGGTCGCGTATATTATTTCTTTATTCATGAGACAAGTGATTGGTTCTTCAACGTACGTTTCTGTTTTATTTGTCATCTCCTTTTTATCCAAAACTGATTTTAAGGTATTAGAAGACTTATAGAATTTTCCTTTGACATACACGCCGTGTTTGGCAGGGGCAAAGATAATGTTTTGATTGCCCATAGACGGGTACCCTATAATTACAGCTGGATACATATCAATATTTTGTACAACGATAAAGGTATCGGCAAACGTGCGCTTACCGACCTTCTACTGAACATGAGTTATTCCTATCACATTCAATTCATTATTTCCTATATCTGAGAGCCTTACTCTGGACTTCTCTAAAGGGAAGTTCGAAAATAACAAGTGATGAGTCCTCAAATCCATGATATTATGTGGAGTACCAGAGTCAAAAAACAATGTGAAGGATCGGTGTTCTAAATTTACAGCATATAATGTTGGTCGTAACTCATTTTGGCTTATTATTGCGTGAATTATTTGCAAATCTACGGGAACCTGCACTGATTTATTGGATTCGGCCGTGTGTTTCATAGGAGAATCTATTGCCTCACAATGATCTGATAAATTATTAAATGGATTATTTGATACAAAAGATGTTATGAATGACCCAACATCACTCTCTCCCCCATTGCAGTTAACTATGTGGTATTTGCTTTGCTTTGCACATTCTGAAAATTCGTCTGACCTTGCGAGTTCTGGCTAGACGGCCCAGGAACAGAGTTATTTGAAGCACTATTTGTTTGTTTTTGATTTTGAACTGCATTGCTGTTTAGCTGTTTCTTTTTATTAAACTGAGGATTTTTCTTTTTATTTCCAAAGGGAACTGTCTGGGTGTTTCTAGGATTCTGTTGTTGATTACGCGAGTAGCATCGACTATATGAATGGGTTGAACTATTATGAATCGAACAAAATCGCATCCTACAGTCTGCAATCAAGTGACCTTGATGTTTGCAATTTTAAAACGTCATCCCTACAGCTTGATTATTATTAACTACGTTTACTTGCTGTGGCTTAGTTTCATTTTTTGCAAAAACTTGAGTAAGCAAGGGATCAAGGTCAGTACACTTAGACATGTGTTTCTTTATCTGTTTATAAACATCTAATTCTGTACTTTTGGGCGTTAACTTTTCATCAAAACACCGCACTAAAG
>NC_090731.1:37233828-37236328 GCF_036898095.1 Palaemon carinicauda | reverse complement strand
ATTCCTGGCCAAAAGTAATGTGTTTGGAGCTTCTGATAAGTTTTCTTTATACCTAAATGTCCATTGAGACCATCATGAGCCAAAGAAACAATTTCACTTCTCAAAGAGGATGGAATTACTCTCTGAAATTCATCGGCCCAATCTTGTTCTTGAGATAAGTGGCTAGGTCTAAATAATCTCATGAGAATGCCTTCATGCAGGTAAAATCCTGGCTTTTCTTTAACTTCTGAGATGTCAGGATGCCTGAAAACTTTAAATAATTCATTCATTCTTTAACTTCTGTAATGTGGGAAGCTACCTCTGACCAACATTGGGTCAAAGTAGGGTCAGACTTCTGTGCTGCAATTAAGGAATCCTTTGACATCTTTATTTCTTTAATGTTAGGTAAAGGCACAGATTTAATTCTAGTCTGACGAGACTTTGACCTAGTGGTTACACAAACAGGGAAAAGATCAGGATGAGAGGATTATATATTTAAAGTAGGGTTATTTTCCAAAGGATGATCTACTACAACTGGACATGGAACAGTAAGTTTCCCAGCAATATCATTTCCTAGTAATAAGTTAATTCCTGGGACCGGTAAATTTTGTGCTATTCCTACTTTTATTTTTCCGGATACAAGTGGAGACTTAAGATACAATTCTGTTAGGGGAATGGTGGAAATTGAAGAGAGATCACAAATGACTACCTTTTCATTTAGATAGAATTTCTCTAAGTTAGGGATTACTGTGTTAAGCATTATACTTTGAGCAGAACTGGTGTCTCTTAGAATGTTGACAGGGTATTCCACATTATTTAGAGCTACTGTGCCAGTCATTTTGAAATCTTCAAAAACATCTATGCAAGGAGGCTGAGCAGCTACGTTAGATGTGGGGTTATTAAATGGGAGCTGAGATTTTACTGAAGTTTTGGAAGCTTTATTAGGGTCATAATATTTTGAGTGTTTACAGTGGGGACTCCAGCATTCAGTAATGTGATGACCAGATTTCTTACAAAAACTGCATATTATTTTAGTTTGGTATTTATCACTTCTACTATTCCCATCCTGAGTCTCTGAAATTACAGATGAGGCAGGTTTTACAGGAACTGTCCTTTTATCAGACTTAGGATTACCTTTATGTACTAAGGAATATACATCAGCACAATTTGCTGCCTCTTTCAATTGGGTTTCACCTCTATCTTCTAGGTGGAGCTTAACATTCAGAGGGATTTTCCTTTTGAATTCTTCATATACTAATAAGTTAACTAACTGATCGAAAGTGGTGACATTACTCGAGAACAGCCATTTATGAAAATACCGTAACTTCTCAGTAGCAAATTCAACATAAGTCTGAGATGGAGTTTTAATTAGATTACAGAAATTTTGTCTATAGCCCTCAGGTGTAATAGTGTAAGCATTTAGGATAGAAGTCTTAACAAAATCATAGTCTTAGCAGTCTTCTAATGATAGAGTAGAATATACTATTGAGGCTTTACCTTTAAAGTTTGTGCTAACTAGCCATGTCCAAGAGGTTCTGGGCCATTCTAATTGAATTGCTGTCTTCTCAAAATTCCTAAAATAACTTTCAGGGTCATCTTCATTAAATTGAGGAACTAGCTGTGCTTGTCATGCAATGTTAAACTTATAATTAGGAGTTCCTTGGATAATTGAAGGGCCATGAGTCTGAGCCTCTAGTTCTGCTAACTTAACTTCTCTCTATATGTCTAGCTTCCTTGCTTCGAATTGTATTTGTGCTAACTTCAACTCTCTCTCTATCTGTAATTTATGTAGTTCTACATAAGCAATACTCTTTTGCACGGAAGGCGCATCAGTCCCTAGTGAAAATTTCCGATCATGAATTTTATCAATAAATTCTTCGGCACTGGATAATGAGAGTCTATTATGCTCCTGGCCTATATCATCTAACAATGTCACAGATTCTGGCAAAATTAATTCCTGTTCTACCAAACCATCTATAGCTATAGTCTTAAGGTCTCGCAGGGTCATGGAAGATGTGAACGAAATCTTAAAGTACATAACAATAAACTTCCCTTCATCTTTACTTAAAGTGAATTTACTCAAGTATGTAAAATCTGGTTTAGAGCAAAAGGCATGGACATCAAATTCACTCATTGTAACAGCAAGAAAATTCCTCTGAAGGATTGAGTGTTGGTTACAGGTTAAATATACAATACACAAATTGAATACAAAAGGTATTAAGTACATGTGAAGGTGTGTTATCACTATGTTCAGTGATGAGTCAATATAAGATTCAGGCAAGATTCATTTCAAGATTCAGGCTTGCTTGTTGCCTTAAATGCAAGATACGAACATTAACTACCACAAGTTGATAGCAAGTTGTAAAGATTCTTGGAACACTTGACAGTTTAAGTTCTAGATAAGATTCTAATGTCTAATTAAAGTTAAGTCTATTAAGGATTCTCAGTTTAAAGAGTCTAGTCAATGTGACCTCTGTGAAAATAAAAGGTTATCCGAGTTCTGTATTATGTATCACAGGAC
>NC_090731.1:37223828-37228828 GCF_036898095.1 Palaemon carinicauda | reverse complement strand
TCTTAACGGCTAGGGATAGAAAATCATGAGATGAAGGTCTTGCACTTTCTTTGATGAATCGAAGACAGTCGACTTTTGCACCTGTTGGGAGAGAACTGGGCCCGGCAGAGGGATCAGCTGGGGCTGTAGCTCCAGAACTAGGGGAAACCAGTTGCTCCGGGGCCACTTGGGAGCCACTAGGGCTGCTGTTCCCTTGAAGGTTCTCAGCTTGGAGAGGACTTTCAGCAGAAGGTTGGGTGGAGGGAACAGGTAAATCTTGGACCATCTGTTCCAGTCCAGGGACATGGCATCCACTGCTTCTGCCTTGGGGTCCTCGTAAGGAGCCACATAACGAGGAAGTTGTTTGTTGTCGCTCGTCGCGAAGAGATCGATATGTAGTTCCGGGACTTGACGAGAGATGAAGGAGAATGATCTTGCGTCTAGGGACCATTCCGACTCTATGGGGCTTGTCCTCGATAGAGCGTCCGCCATCACGTTGCGGAATCCTTGTAGGTGAACTGCAGAAAAGTGCCATTTCTTCCTGTCCGCCAGGCGGAAGATGGGTAATAGCACTTGGTTTAGGTGGGGCGATTTCGAGCCCTGACGGTTGAGACGTCTGACTACTACAGAGCTGTCCAGAGTTAGACGAATGTGTATCGAAGGACGCAGAGATAATTTCTTCAGAGTGAGAAGAACCGCCATGGCCTCCAAGATGTTGATGTGAAACGTCTTGAACAGGGGAGACCATGTTCCATGTTCCAGAGAGGCGTCCGTGTGGATGTTGATCGACGGAGGCGGAGGTTGAAGAGGGATCGATCTTTTCAAGGTCCTTGCTTCTGACCACGGTCTTAGAAGTGAGCGAAGCCTGTTCGGTAGGGGTCTTTTGAGATCTCTTCGAGCGATGGATACATTTCGTCTCCAGACTCCTGAGGCATCCTTTAGCTGTGCTCGTAGCACTGGGTTTGTCACTGAGGTGAACTGTAGGGAGCCAAGTACTTGCTCCTGCTGTCATCTTGAGATCCGTTTGGATTTGAGAAGTCTTTTGACAGACCCTGCTATTTCCTTCCTTTTCTTCAGTGGGATGGAAAGGCGGTGTGACTGAAGATTCCAGTGGATTCCCAACCATTGGAACTTCTGAGCTGGAGAGAGGCGAGACTTCTTGGTGTTTATTTTGAAACCCAGATGTTCCAGGAACTGGGTCACCTTTCTGCAGGCTCGCAAACAGTCTTCTGGCGATGTCGACCAGACCAGCCAATCGTCGAGGTAGGCCATCACCTGGATGCCCTGGAGGCATAGCTGGTGGACAATTGTGTCTGCTAGCTTGGTGAAGATTCTTGGAGCCACGTTGAGCCTGAAGGGCATGGCCCTGAAGGCGTAGCTTCTTCTGTGGAGCCTGAATCCTAGGTAGGAGGAAGCGTGGTGGTTCATTGGGATGTGCCAGTAGGCGTCCGCCAGGTCTATTGAAACCGTGTAGGCCTTGTGAGGCAGTAGGGCTCTTATCTGTTGAAGAATCAGCATCTTGAATTTGTTGTTCTCAATGAACTCGTTGAGGGGGGACAAGTCGAGTATGACTCTGAGCTTGTCTGAGTCATTCTTGGGAACACAAAACAGTCTCCCCTGGAACCTGGTAGACTTTACCCTCTTGATCACCTTCTTGTTCAAGAGTTCTAGGACATATTCTTCCAAGATGGGGGTTGATGGTTGGAAGAATTGGTGGAAGGTTGGAGGTGGCTGTGTCCAGCTCCAACCTAGTCCCTTCTTGATGATGCTGTGTGCCCAAGGATCGAAGGTCCAGCGATCCTGAAAGTGGCGGAGTCTTCCTCCCACCAGAAGCACTTCATTGCTTCTGGGTTCCCGAGGGTTTGCCCCCTCGACCGCTAGCTCCCCTTCCTCCCCTGCCCCTGGAGGGACGGCGAGAGGAGTCTCTGCCGGAGCCTCTACCTCTGGGACGCAAGGTAGTGGATTGTCGCTCGTAGGCAGGAGTGAAGACTGGTGATTACGACACCACCGGCTGGGGGACCAACTGAAAGGTCTGTTGTGGCTGTGCCACTACTTGGGGAGTAGCGGGAGCCGGAAACTGGCGTTTTGGTTGGCGCTGCTGGGGCTTAGGTTTGGATGATTTCCTCTTAGGCTGTGGGCCTTCATCCTGAGAGGACTTTCTTTTGTGGGACATGCCCCACTTACTGAGAAGGTTCCGGTTCTCAGTGGCGGCTTTGTCCACAATCTCTTTCACCACAGCCGACGGGAAGAGATGCTTGCCCCAAATGTTGGAGGAGATTAGTTTCCGGGGTTCGTGTTTTACTACCGCGTTGGCAAACACGAACTCTCTACAGGCTCTCCGGGCCTTGATGAAGCTATATAAGTCCTTCATCACAGTCACTAGGTGGGTCTTTGCGAGAACCATATAGAGGTTTTGGACCCTAACGTCCCCGGCCATAACTTCAAGTTGAACCTGATGGGATAGGGAGGCGGCTAGCCTCTCCTTGGTGTCCTGCTCCCGACGAATAAGGTGGTCATTCAGCTTAGGAAGATCTTTGTTAAACTGACGACCAGCGACCTCAGGTTCCAGTTTCCCAACCGTAAAGGTAAACTGGATGTCTTTCCAGAATCTATAGTCGGGGGGAAGGGCAAGGGAGAGAGGCCTACACTTCTCCAGGGTAGGGCAGGGCTTTCCTTCCTCCACCGCCTTCATGACCGCATGGAAGGCCTTCTCCACAAAGGGATAGGTCGTGGTAGAGGGAGCAAGAAAGGACTGGTGTTTCTTGCTCAATGCCAGCATCTTTGAGTTGGTGAAACCTCGGCTCTTGAGGCAGTCGGCCAGCATAGCTTGGGCTTTTGAGTGACTGAACACGATCACTTCTTTGGGTTCGGTCTCCTCCTTGGAGGCCGGCTTGGACCTGAGTCGGACGTAACAGTCCGGATAAGCCTCGAAGCTGGGGAAGAATTCCACTTCTTCTAAGGGGATGGTGCCCAGCTTGTCATTAATAAAGATTTTGCCAGTTGTAACTGACATATGCTCGGCATACCTCCAGGGGTTAGAATCCAAGTAGGGGGGAAGATCCTTAACCGAGATCTTTTTCGGTTGCTTCCAACCCATGAAATGGCGTTTGAGCTCCTCTTGGTTCCTACGGAGCCTTTCGTCCATCAGTGCCACCAGCGCCTGGATGGCATCTTCAGTGCCTGGTAGCACGGGCAGCGAGGCGGCAGAGGTAGAGGGGACTGGCTCTTTGACCACGACAGAAGCTACCGAAGATGCTTGGGCGACCTCACACTCTGAATCAGCAAACTCCACCTGATCCTCATCTTCCTCCAGATCCTCACCCATGAGGGTCCTCTCGGTGTTGTCGGACACTTCCGACATATTCTCAACCTCGTCTAGGTGACATTTTCGGAGCGCGGCCAAAACGTCCAGTTCAACCACAAGTTGAACACAGGGGATCTCATCCCGGGGATCACAGAATCTGCCGAAGCTTTTGGGAAAAGCAGGGCCCTCATCTTCTCATCAGGGAGATAAGGCCCGGTGGCATTCTTTTGGAAACCGCGCACCCATCTGTGCAGTTTCTCTTGAGCGTTGTCCCTGGCTTCCGCGGACGGGGGGTTATCGAACGCCACATCAAGGAGGCCTTTGCAGATGGAACAGGGCTGCGGATCCCAATACTTGAGATTCCCTTTCTTTGTTGCACAGGGGGCGTGGGTCCGGCACAACAGTTATGCCCGTAGAAGTCCGGGCGGCGAACTCCGCAGAAGAAGCTCTCACACTTCACGTACTCCTCCTGTAAAAGAAAGAGACAATGAGTACATGGAAGGCATAAGCTATGACTTACATTAATCTTAAAGAAAGATTTAAGTAGATACTTATAAACTATAAGATTCATTTCATTACGAGCTCAGGATAGGTGAGCTAGAAAGGAAGTAGGAAGACACATACTTGTGAGTCCCGTCCAGCCAATTGCCGGGATCTTTCGTGTAGTCAAGTCCTTAGGACCTGTAGGGTTCTAAGGGAGGGAAGAGCATACAGTCGGATGAGCCAAGCATAGGCTTCCATTACCAGGAATTGACTACAGAGAGGTGAAGACCTGAGGTCATTCAGATCCAAGGGAGAAAGAGGGGGGGGGAAATAGGATAAACCCCCTTCTTTTGGGATTGGTCCCAGCGAGAGACTGCACTAAGAAGCACAGAGTTTGCTGGAAAAGTTTTACTGTACAACCGTGTACAATAGTCGCTGTTTAAAGGTATGAAATACCAGAGAAAAGTGGCTAGACCATCAGGCTACATGATAGTGACTACCGACACGGGGCTGGCAGCCGGAGGAGGGGTGCTTGTCTGTCGTAGGCCGTGGCTAGTAATGCCGGCAGATCGGCAGCAGGCCGGAGGCCCGTCCGGCGTGGTGAATCCATCCATGTCCACGCGTTAAGCGGCAGAGAGATAGGAGACACTAGAGAAAAGGCAGCCGGTGGACTGTCGGCATTGGCAAACCTTAGCTGGCAACATTCGATGGAGCAGGAAGGCTACCCGAGATGTCGGCGGATAACGCCGGCAAGCGGAGGCAGCAGTGGACTGGCACCAGGATAGGGAGAGAGAAAGGTAAGGAGGGAAGGTAAGGAAGGGTAATATACGATACCCAACCGGCCTTCCTCCGGAAAGAGTGCTCTCATGATAGGAGGGGATATGCCTATCATCCAGCGGCAGGGAGCCGGCAGACGGCTAGATGCCTGTGGTAACCCAAGGGAAGATCAGAGGGCACTCAATGAGGGAGATCTTCCGCCGGCAGGCCGGCTGCCGTCACTACCCCATAGTTCAGCTATGAAGGGGAAGTTTAGCAGAGCGGCCCACCTAGCCGAAAAGCACAGCTAATCCCACCACTCTCCCCAGAGGAGGAGTTGTAGGACAGGGGACAGAGGTGTGAAGGCAAGCCAACATAAAGGGATAGAGCGGGGAGGGGGATAGGGGTCCTTAGAGAGATTAGAAGGGGTGGTTACAACCCTTCTACTCCCAAGGGGTGGGGAATACTGTTGGGTGCC
>NC_090731.1:37186328-37208828 GCF_036898095.1 Palaemon carinicauda | reverse complement strand
ACTTCCTCAATCTTGTTTTCCTGAGGCTAAACTAACTAGTTTAGCTTTTCGATCTCGTGAAATTAAAGCTCTGATGATGGACCTTGATGCTTATGGAGGTGTAGACCCAAAATGGTATTTTTCTTTTGTTTTTTTATAAAGACTGCAGATTTCATAGCTCCAAAGTTATCTAATATTTTGTGCAAGTTAACACGAAAAGGAGCTTTTAGCACTTGTTGTAGAATTTGTAATGTTACTCCTCTATGCAAATGTGTTTGTGGTAGCTCAAGTCCAACTGATTACCGCCCAATTTCCATAACTCCCATATTATCTAAAATTTTTGTACGTCTTTTGGCAAAACGTTTTAATTAGTTTGCTGAAGGTAATCATCTATTCCCTAGTTTGCAATTTGGTTTTCGTAAAGGCCTTGGAGCATGTGATGCCCTTCTTACAATCTCCAATGTTGTACAGAAATCCCTTGATTGTGGTCAGGAAGTTTGTATGATTGGTCTTGATTTTAGTGCTGCCTTTGACCGTGTTAATCATGAGGCCCTTATTTTCAAACTCAAACAATTGGGAGTGGGTGGTAATGTGTTGATAGGATGTTTCTATTAACCATAATAATTACCTGGAACATAGATGAAGAATTGTTAGTAATTATTTCTCAGCTGATCCCATGTTTGGTTGTCAATTTTTCTTGGTGGGATTTAATGTTACGTTGGTATTCTTAAAATACACTTTAATAAATCTTGTGACTACATTGCTCTATGACAGCTGACTCCTAAGTGTGTGTGGAGCGTCATACACAATCTGACAAAACCAAAACATTGCTAAACAAAAGAGCATCTCTCTGAAAAGACTTAAATCCTACTCCAGTACAAAACTATAAAGAATTACATCCTATCTTTGAGGTAATCAACAAATGTTTGAATCCTAATACCAAAATAAATCATTACACTTATGTACAAAGCATAACATGTTTTATTCATGCAATATGATGCAATGTTGCGCAATACCTGTAACACTTGAAATAATATAGTACATTATTACAATAATACATAACAGGTGGGTCGTTCCTTAGCATAATTATTGATTCTTTAAGTAATAGATCTCAGAGTTGTTGTTGATGGGCACTATAGTGAGTATAGGAATGTGATATCTGGTGTTCCACAAGGTAGTGTTCTTGGCCCATTACTTTTCATACTCTATACGTATGACATGTGGTTGGCCTAGAAAACAAGCTTGTTGCATATGCAGATGATACTACTCTTTGCATCAATTCCATCTCCTAAATGTAGATGTGGGGTTGCTGAATCCCTTAATAGAGCATATATTTGTCACTATGCTGTATTTTATAGAATTGCTTTTTACTGATCCAACACAGGTAAATGACATGATGGTTTCTGCTTTGAAAAACAAACATAGTCTTACCTATCTTGAATTTCTGGATTACAACTTATGTGAATTGAATTGATTTGACACACATTTCCTGTCTGAAACTCAGTTTTTCACACTGAAAACATCGTAAATTGTAAAGTTGTAAGTTTGCTAGATTATTGTTCTGATAATATGGATGTTAGTTTGTTATAAAAGACAGATAAATCACACCTTAATCATGATCATCTCTTTTCAACTACCTTTGTCCTATTGAGAATGTATACCTGGGTAAGAAAGCAACCACTGCATTAAATGGAGTAAAAGAAAAAAAAACCCAGGTGATATAAGGTATTACTTCTCATCTAAATCCTAACAGGGACACTTCGTGCCTTTCCTGCACAAAGAAGCACAGCTCTTCAGAAGTGTCCAGCTGCCGACAGCGTTTGAGGAAACTGCCAGCAAAGGACACTGGCGTAAGACCTCAAAGTGTCTCGCTAACAAGGCCAATTGCAGACACTGTGGCTGAGTGGGCCACTACGACTGATGTTGCCGACAGCAGATGAATGCCAAGCAGGGTGGCCCACCCAATGCCACGCCCCCTTCAAGCTAGCCCTCAAATTGTTGCAAGGTTGAGTCCTTTCCCATAACAACATGCCCCTTACTGGCACCCATATTCTTGAGACATCAAAGATTATGACACAGGAGTCAATGTATCAGTGATGGGTCCTCATCATTTTGATTTTCTTCAAATTGCTAGGAACGAGTTACAACCTTCTGCCACCTCAGTGACACTCACGGCAGATAGATCTCACATGACACCAGCTTTAGGTACCCTTAAGGCCACTCTGTCTTTGGCCAACCGATCCTGTTACACGGTGATCCAAGTCCATGAAGGTATTCAGATGCCACTCATGTCTTACGAACATTGTAAGGAGTTGGCCATTATCCCACCAGACTTTCCACGGCCCATTCTACAGGTCGTCCAAGTGAACAGGTGTAAGGAGCTACCCTTCCATACCAACACGACCCCTGCCATTGCCCGAGAATATTTCCTTCGTACCTTCCATGATGTTCTCATGTCTAAGGAGGACCTCAAAGCAGGTCCACTGAGGTCGATGGCAGGACCTGCAATGAAAATCCACCTTAAAGTTGACGCTGTACCATTTGCCATCCACACCCCATAGCAGATCCCCTATGCTTTCCGTGACCCTGTCAAGAAAGAATTAGACTTTATGTGGGAGGTTGGGCTGTGGCACCCTAGCAGTACCAGCTGAACTCGGCTGAATCCCTGGTTAGGCTGAAGGAACGTAGAGAGTAGAGATCCCCTTTTTTGTTTTGTTTCATTGTTGATGTCGGCTACCCCCCAAAATTAGGGGAAGTGCCTTTGGTATATGTATGTATATGTATGGTCCAGCAGGGTATCAAGTCCTGTGGAGAAGAGCTCTCAGAATGGTGCCACCCTCAAGTTGTTGTCCCAAAGGCCAATGGAGTTTGCATCATAGTGGATCTCACGAAGCTGAACATACAAGTTTCCAGATTGGCCCACCCTTTGCCCACACCCATAGCTATGGTCTGTGCTGCTGATTCCACCGCCAAATTCTTCACCACTGCGAACACTCTACATGGCTACTGGCAGATGGAGCTAGCGGAGGACTGTCATCTCACCACTTTTATTATGCCTTACGGGCGCTTCCAGCATTGCTGAGGACCTATGGGCTTCCCTGCCACTGGAGATGCCTACTGTTACCACAGCGACCTGGCCCTTCGGGGCATGAAAAAGTGTGTCTAGGATGTCGATGATATTCTCATCTTTGATGATGACCTACCTACACATTATCATAGAATCCATGAATTGCTTACTCGCTGCCACAAAAAGGGCATAACTCTTAACAGATATAATTTCATAGTAGTAGAGATTTGAGTGAACTTTTGTGGATTTACCCTTTCCCAAGAGGGAATAGTTGCTGATCCAAGACAAGTTGCAGCTCTGCAAGACTTCCCCACACTATCCAACTTGACGGACTTACGTTCCTTCATGGGGTTAGTTAATCAATTGGCAGAGTTTGCCCTAGATATTGCCCTGACTGCATAGCCCCTTCGCCCACTCGTGAGCCCCAAGCGCTCTATTATTTGGACACCAAACCACGACCAGGCCTTCAAACATGTGAAGCAAGCACTCTCAAGCTCTCCAGTTCTAGTGTCTTTTGATCCAACCCTGCCAACCAGACCGACACATCTCGTCTCTATGGGATAAGCTATGCTCTCCTCTAGGACCACAGTTCTGGATGCCTCCGTGTAGTCCAGTGTGGATCACGCTTTTTCGCGGACGTCGAGACAAGGTACGCAACAATTGAATTGGAGATGCTCACGTTTCATGGGCACTCACAAAGTGCCACTTGTACCTCCAAGGACTGCCATCCTTCACACTGTAAACGGACCATCATCCACTAGTGCCTATTATCAACAGCAACACGTTGAACATGATTGAAAATCCACGGCTTCATCGAGTGAAGGAGCATATGTCACAATGCCAATTTACTTCAGTGGGATGTGCTGGCAAGTCCCTCTGCATTCCAGATGCCCTCTCGTGTGCACCTGTTAGTTATCCTACATCTGAGGTCATGACCAGCTGTGCTGAGGTAACGTCACATGTCATGTCTGTCATCAACGTTGTCATAGCTTCCCAGGAAGGGGATGCCACAATCATCAACGCTGACCGGACTCTACAGGACATGTTGATGGCAGCACAGTCTGACCCTGATTATGTACGCCTTCATGATTGCATTATGTCTGGATTTTCCATGAATCGGTACGACCTGCATACTTCTTTGCTACCGTATTAGAAGCTGCGAGAAACCCTTTCTACTGAGAGTACCCTCATGCTCTACAGATCAAGAATACTAGTTCCTGCCGCTCTGTGTTACCACACACTAGCCAGACTCCACGACCACCACCGAGGTGTTGAGGCTACTAAATGTCAGGCTTGACAAACTGTCTTCTGGCTTGAAATAGACTCTGACATTGCTAACACCATTGCCGCCTGTGAGCCCTGCCAAGTCCTAAGACCCAGCCAACAGCAGGTACCTCTTCACAATGATGACCACCCATCGAGGCCCTTCGAGTATCAGCAGACTTCTCCCAGGTAGCGGGGAAGTACTGTAGTTCCTTTTTGTCGCTGACCGCTACTCCGGCTTGCCTGTGGTCGTTCCTTGCAAGGGCGACACCACTGCCTCCTCAACCATATGGCATTTTTGCTGCTACTTCGGAGTAGGGGTTCCCCTGCGCCCACACACTGATGGAGGACCCCAGTTTACCAGCAAAGAGTTTGCCAACTTTCCAGAGCGTTAGGATGTACACCACATAACTTCGTCGCCACACTACCTGCAGTCTAATGGATATGCCGAGGCTGCTGTCAAAGCTGTCAAGCATTTGATCCTCAAAATGGCCCCTTCAAGAAACATTGACTGTGAGGCTTTCGATCGGGGCCTCCTTGAGTTACAAAACACGTCTAACCAATATGGTTGCTTTCCTGCCCAGGTACCGTATGGTCACCATCTCCGTACGCGTGTACCCTCCCATCCTCAGTCGTTCATGGATTGTTGGTAAGAAAAAGCCCATGATTATGACCGGCGAGCTGCTGTCAGAGCTTCTCAAGTGCAACGCAACTATAATGTTCATGCCGGTCCCATGCCTAGACTGAATGTGGGCCAACCTATCCATCTCTAGGACCCAACATCCCACAGATGGGACAAGGTCGTGACATCATGGGTGGCGCAAGGTCACGCGAGTACAAGATTCGCCTCCCTAGTGATCGAGTGTTACACCCATCGAGGCCCTTTGAGTCAGTATCAGCATACTTTTACCAGGTAGCGGGGAAGTATTTCCTTGTTGTGGCTGACCAGCCTCTCCAGCTGGCCTGTGGTCGTTCCTTGCAAGGGCGACACCACTGCCTCCTCAACCATATGGTATTTTTGCTGCTACTTCGAAGAGGTAGGGGTTCCCCTGCGGCCACAAACTGATGGAGGACCCCAGTTTACCAGCAAAGAGTTTGCCAGCTTCACAAAGCGTTAGGGTGTACCCCACATAACTTACTCACCACACTACCAGCAGTCTAATGGATATGCCGAGGCTGCAGTCAAATCTGTCAAGCATTTGATCCTCAAAACGGCCCCTTCAGGAAACATTGACTACGAGGCTTTTGATCGTGGCCTCATTGAGTTACAAAACATGCCTAACCACTCTGGTCGCTCTCCCCGTACCTGTGTACCTGCCCATACTCAGTTGTTCATGGAATGTTGGCAAGAAAAGGCCCATGATTGTGGCCGGCGTGCTGCTTCCGTAGCTTCTCAAGTGCAATGCAACTATGATGCTCATGCCCGTCCCCTGCCCAGACTGAACGTGGGGCAGCATGTCAGTCTCCAGGACCCAACATCCCACAGATGAGACAAGATCGGGATCATAATGGGTGGCACAAGATCACGCGAGTACGAGATTCGCCTCCCTAGTGGTCGAGTGCTACATCGAAACAGTCACTTCTTATATCCAATGCCCGGTCCTAATCAAGTCTCCAACTCTGATCTCCCTGTAGTCTCTAGCTCTGACATGGAAAAGTCATCAGTTTCCTCCACAACTACCTGCAGGTCTCCAAGATTACACAGAACTACATAGTGTATAAAGCCCATGTGCCTTTTACGCAACTTTCTGCATACTTTTATGTTTGATACATTTATTTCATGTTATTTGCTTTGCACACTACTATTTGATTAGTTCACTGTATGTAACTTGCTTAGTACGTTCAAGATACCTGTTTGAACGCAAAAGGGGGAGGGAAGGTGTATATTATTGTTTATATTGTCTTACATATATACACACCTTACGTTTCATAAGCTTTGTATGTTACAAACGGATAAGCATAAGTCGCGCTGTTTTAGTCAGTCTTCTTGCTTTGCCTGGCACAAGCTTTTCACCTTGTAGAGCACCACAGTACATGACCCCTTTGCTGTATGGAATAAACAACTAAGGATTTTATTACTCCATCCCTGCAATCATCTGTCTTCATCTACAAGACCTCATCACATATCACCAGTTATATACTGCATATATTGAAATTTTGTGGTATAAACTAGATGATTAATAATCACTAGTGTACGTGACCCTTCAAAAATGATGGCTAAATGACTATTACCTCTTCTTCCTACCCAAGGGATGGGGAGAGGTGAGCATGACCGGAGGTATATCATATATATATATATATATATATATATATATATATATATATATATATATATATATATATATATATATAAAATATATGTATATATATACATATATATACATATATACATATATATATATATATATATATATATATATATATATATATATATATATATATATATATATATATATATATATATAAATATATACATATATATATATATATGTATATATATATATATATATATATATATATATATATATATATATATATATATATATATATATATATATCAGGATATTTTGTCTTTATTATATAGGGAAGATTATTTCCATTTATCTTTTAATCCTTTCTTGATTTTATGTTTCTTAAAATAGCAGTATTCTATTTAATTCATAATAATAGAAATTAAACTATCAACATTAGCAATGACATTAATTATAGTTGCTAAACAATTTTCCCTTTTCCATGGAAGTTTGCATATTTTGTAAGACAACAATAATATAGCTAGGTTTTATATATATATATATATATATATATATATATATATATATATATATATATATATATATATATATATATATATATATATATATACATATATATATATATATATATATATATATATATACATATATATATATATATATATATATATATATATATATATATATATATATATATATATATATATAATGTGTATATATATATATATATATATATATATATATATATATATATATATATATATATATATATATATATATATATCATGGTTCATCCCTTTAACTCTTCATCTATATTAATTTTACAAAAGGTCCCTTGATGGACCAATCACAAGAATGCTTTATAACATTAGATGGAGCAAAATCACGAGAACGCTTCCTAATATTTGATGGACCAGTCATGAAAAATTTTTCTAACATTTGACGGACTAATTATGAGAATGTTTTCTAACATTTGGTGGACCAATTACAAGAATGTTTTCTAACATCTGATGGACCAATCATGAGAACGCTTTCTAACATTTGATGGACCAGTCATGAAAAAAATTTCTAACATTTGACGGATTAATTACGAGAATGTTTTCTAACATTTGGTGGACCAATTACAAGAATGTTTTCTAACATTTGATGGACCAATCACGAGAACGCTTTCTAACATTTGATGGACCAATCATGAGAATGCTTTCTAACATCTGATGGACCAATCACGAGAATGCTCTCTAACAATTGATGGACCAATCACAATAACGTTTTCTAACAATTGATGGACCAATCACGAGAACACTTTCTAACATTTGATGGATCAATCATTTGGAATATTCTTTAACAATTGATGGACCAATCACGCGAACACTTTCTAACATTTGATGGACCAATCATGAGAACGCTTTCTAACATTTGATGGACCAATCATGAGAACACTTTCTAACATTTGATGGACCAATGACAAAAATGCTCTCTAACAATTGATGGACCAATCACGATAGCATTTTCTAACATTTGATGGACCAATCACGAGATCACTTTCTAACATTTGATGGACCAATCACGAGAACACTTCCTAACATTTGATGGACCAATCACGAGAACGCTTTCTAACATTTGATGGACCAATCACGAGAATGATTTCTAACATTTGATGGACCAATCATGAGAACGCTTTCTAACATTTGATGGACCAATCACGAGAACGCTTCCTAACATTTGATGGACTAATCACGAGAACGCTTTCTAACATTTGATGGAACAATCATGAGAATCCTTTCGAACATTTGATGGACCAATCACGAAAATGCTCTCTAATAATTGATGGACCAATCATCATAAAATTTTCTAACAATTGATGGACCAATCACGAGAACACTTTCTAACATTTGATGGACCAATCACAAGAACACTTTCTAACATTTGATGGACCAATCACGAGAACACTTTATAACATTTGATGGACCAATCACGAGAACCCTTTCTAACATTTGATGGACCAATCACGAGAATGCTTTCTAACATTTGATGGACCAATCACGAGAACGCTTTCAAACATTTGATGGACCAATCACGAGAACGCTTTCTAACATTTGATGGACCAATCACGAGAATGCTTTCTAACATTTGATGGACCAATCATGAGAACGCTTTCTAACATTTGATGGACCAATCACGAGAACGCTTTCTAACATTTGATTGACCAATCATGAGAACGCTTTCTAACATTTGATGGACCAATCACGAGAATGCTTTCTAACATTTGATGTACTAATCACGAGATCGATTTCGAACTTTTGATGGAGCAATCACGAAAAAGCTTTCTAAATATCAGAAAGCTTATCTTTACTATGCATTTCAATGTGTTTCACAATTTCGAAACTTAGATTTATGTTCGTTGAAAATGCATAAGTATGTAAATCAAATATGTCCAAGTTTACCGGATTCTGTGGTGGCTATATTATTAGCTAGGCTACAACTCTATAGAAATATGCCACCTCTACATTTTTGGTGACGGAAATTGGGTTTTAACTAATAATAGATGAATTAAGATATATTCAAAGTATCCGTTGAAAGCTAAACACTACATTCCGGGAAATGAAACCTACTTCAATATACTCCATGACGCAAATATGAATACCATTACATAAAAATTGGCACCTGTGTTATCTGTACCATCCACGCTCAGAGAGTAGGACGGACAGTAGTTGGAAAATCAGGGTTTTATAAACCCAAGGGTTTCGGCAGGGGAAATACCCCAGCAAGGAAAGGAAATAGGGAAACATAGAATAGCATACTTGAGATTACCCTTATGTAAAATTATTATTATTATTATTATTATTATTATTATTATTATTATTAATAATAATAATAGTAATGATAATAATGATAACAATAATGATTTATTATTATTATTATTATTATTATTATTATTATTATTATTATCATTATTATTATTATTATTATTATTATTATCATTATTATTATTATTATTATTATTATTATTAGCTTGGCTGCAATCCTAGTTAAAAAAGAAAGATAAGCCCAAGGGTTCCAACACGGAAAATAACCCAGTTAGAAAAAAAAAAAAAAAAAAAAAAAAACAGAATGTCAGTGCATATTCAAGAAATCTAACTCTATCTCAAAACTAGTATCTGGAACGTATACGATTAAGGATCAGTTTACCCTGCAGATGCTGGGTCAGAATTCTCGAAATCTAATGATAAATGTGTTTCTAAATGAGCTCTATGAAATTACATGTCGTTTCTAAGTGCAATTAATCCAAATCGACCGTGCTCCTCTGGCAACTCGTTTAATGAATAATTTTCTAAGCGATCATTTTGTCAGCACATTGACAACGTGGCCCAAGCAACACCTGTGTTACTCAGTATTAGAGTATACTTGTTTCAATACATTTTTTTTCCACATAACTTCATTGCTGAATAAATTAAGCTTTGCAAGTTTGCATATATTTTTTGGGTAATACCCTTCGTTCCATTTTCTATTATTAAGACAAGATAGATGCCTTGGATAGAGATATACAGAGTATGCATGTGTTTAAAAATGCTTCTCTCTCTCTCTCTCTCTCTCTCTCTCTCTCTCTCTCTCTCTCTCTCTCTCTCTCTCTCTCTCATATATATATATATATATATATATATATATATATATATATATATATATATATATATATATATATATATATATATATATATATATATATATATATATATATATATGCCTTTGTCTTGCAGTGGACTGATTACGGCTGATGATAATGATGATATATAGAAGGGTCTGTGACAAGGCCATGTAATATGTTTTTCGTTGTTAAATATTTATGAACGGAGTGATGTAAGTAGCCAAAAAGGACAATAATTGTGGAAACAAAAATAGGGACAGTAAAGAGAAAATGCAGAAACTAGTAGAAGATGAGAGAGAACGGGAGCAAGTGCAATGTTGTGAAGATTGAGGGGTACCTTGAAGAGAGTAGGCTGGCCAGGGCACCAGCCATCCGTTGAGATATTACTGCTAGAGAGTTAATGGGTTCTTTGAATGGTCATTGGACCCCTCTATCTGGTTAGGGCTAATTTTTTCCTTTTCCCATACATATATCGAATAGTCTGGCCTATTTTTTCCGTATTCTTCTCTGTCATAAACATGGCAATAATGAGATTACCAAATAATTGTTCTTCGCTCAAGAGGTTTACTAACGCAATGCAATTTTTCAGTGGTTACTTTCCTCTTGGTAAGGGTAGAAGAGACACTTTAGCTATGATAAGCAGCTCTTCTAGGAGAGGGCCACTCCAAAATCAAACCATTGTTCTTTAGTCTTGGATAGTGCCATAGCCTGTGCACTATGGTCTTCCACTGTCTCGGGGTAAAGTTCTCTAGCCTGAGAGTACATTCGGTCACGCTATTCTATCTTGTTTCTCTTCCTCTTGTTTTTTGTAGTTTTTATAGTTTATATATAAAAGATATATTTCAATGTTATTAACTAATAAATGCTAAATGCCTGAAATGCAATTAACCCGAAATCTGGTAATTAGCTTTTCCCTCTTCCAGGTCTACGAGCTGTCTCCAGTGGAGCGAGTTACGTCAAGCTGGACGAACCAGATAACCTGGAAAATGACCCAAAGGCTACCCAAGCCGACAAGACCTTTTTATTCTCCTTAGTTCCTCCAGTCGCAGTGACTCTTCGATGATATTGGAACTTATTGATACTCTGGACAGCACTGTTGTATTCTTTGAGCCAATCTGGATTACAAATAAAGAACCCTGCTACCTTTATAGACAGTGTGTTCGGGAAATGCTCTCCACTCCGGTCTCCTGCAGATACTAGGAGGAATTCGGTAAATTGGTTAAGATGGAAAAAATTGTTTCTTCGGTATTACCATCTGGAAGCCTTGAAGGTGCTTACAGAAACCAAAAGAAGGCAACGGCAGATGCCACAGGAATCTGGACCTCAGAGGGTCGTGTCATAGGTCTAAGATTCGAGTTGTCACGGTGATAAGGTTAAGACTGTCATGGCTTGAAGGTATGCTGATGGTTAAGTCCCTTAACATGAATGTCGTTTACCTAGTGCGAGATCCAAGGTATTCGCTAGCTTCTATGCGAAAGCTTGGATGGGGCAGTTTGCCCTTCAAGCAGTGTCCTCTCCTGGACACTGACCTGAAGGATTTTGAAAGGAAGTCAAAGCTACACTCAGAGAAGCTTTAAGTTTAGAGAGTGCAACTGGAAAGGCTGTGCATCCAGTAACTGTGAATGAACTACTCGGGTTTCTGTTCGGCGATCCTACACTACCAGAAGGAGTAAGGCAGTTCATGGAATAGCACATGAACGGCACTACTTCTTCCTCGGGTGTCATGAACATGGTGAAGAACAGGTCGGAGGAGTATTAAGTGTAGAGATGGAAAATATGGGAGCAAATATTATTAGACATCGAAAGGTAACCGACGGGGCTATCTACCATTCGTACATTAGGTCATGGGATCTTTGGTTCGTATGAAAATGCTCTGAATGCAAGCGGAAGTTTGATCAAGAATGAATACGGACATTTATTTTCGAACAGAAGAAAGGACTAACTTATGTAATAGATACAGTTAGTTTCGAACAGATTATAAATAAACGTCTTTTATGTAGTACATAACTTATTGTATGAAAGTTATCGTTTTAATTAAAATGAAGTGAGGCTGCATGTCGAAGCAAGTGAACTTAACTTCGTTTGATGATGGTACGTAACAAAACGATGAAAAAAAAAAAAATTCTAGTCGAAGTACAAAGTCATGATGAGATTTAGGAGTTTTTTTTCTTAAGTATTATAAACAATCTCACTGCTCCTATATTCTAGAAAGAAGTACATCCCCTTGTGTCACTATTAAAGGGTCATAAGTAAGCATATTTACCTTAAGTTTGGGAGGGCGATGGTTGTAAATGATGGGAGCACACGGACTGTTCTCCTCTCATATTTCGGTTTCAGAAAAACTAGTATTTCCGGTCATTTCTCCTAAAAAAAAAAAAAAAAAAAAAAAAAAAAAAACAGTGACACAACATCCCGGTCTCTTACAGTACACCAGCAGCACACAGTGGTCATAATGGAAGTGAAGAGAAAATGCGATGGGCACAGGTTTTGTAAAAGTACATCCAGGAACTTATGCATAACTACTTGTAAACTCTTAAAGGTTAAGGTGTCTAGTTTCATATCCAGTTTCACCAGAATAGATGCTATCCAGAACGTCAGCAGGGCAAGCCCAACTCTTCACTATGGTACCCAACCACAGCAGCGGTCTCCCCAGTAACCAGCTAAACTCACAGTCCTGGGCTGTGACCAATTTGCTTCCATGCAAATGCTAAGCGAACACGTTACCAGCTGGTGAATAAGTCATTCCCCAAGCACTGAAAGCTGCCCAAAGCGATTAAAACCAATACATGCATAATAACCCAACACCAGTCTCTCAAATGTAAACAATGAACTTGAGACACTTCAAAATCAAACCCTTGTTCTCTAGTCTTGGGTAGTGCCGTAGCTTCTGTACCATGATCTTCCACTCTCTTAGATTAGAGTTCTCTTGCTTGAGGGTACACTCGGGCACACTGTCCTATCTTATTTCTCTTCCTCTTGTTTTGTTAAGTTTTTATAGTTTATTTTGATCTTTATTGTTACCCTTTTTAAAATATTTTTTCTTGTTTCCTTTCCTCAGTGGGCTATTTTCCCTGCTGGAGCCCCTGAGCTTATAGCATCCAGCTTTCCCAACTAGGGTTGTGCTTAGCAAGTAATACGAGTAATGATAATAATAAGACTCCGAAATAGATTACATTTTAATCGATTGATCGACAAGTTATGTCCCATCCCCCAAGGGTGAGAAACAACTTCTTATATATTTTTATATATATGTGTATGTATGCATACACGTATATAACAACAAAAGACAAATGCAGCGGTTTCTAGTCCATTGCAGGACAAAGGTCTCAGACATTTCAATTCAAGTTTGGGATTTAGTCAGTTTTCATCACCATGCCAGCCGATGTGGATTGGTGATGGTGGGAACTTTTATCTGATCGCTCAAAGCAAACCAACCTAGTATGGGTCACCCTGTCTAGTATAGCTTTGCTGATCATGGCAATACACCAACCCTTTCACCACGTTAAGGGATACATTAACTTGGTTAAAGGTTTTGTGTATAGCCATGATCAGCAAAGCTGTACTAGACAGGGCCACCTATACTAAGGTGGTTTGCTGTGAGAGTTCAGACGAAAACCTCCCACCATCGCAAGTAGGTAGTGGGCAGCGTGGTAATGAAAACTGGCCAAAACTCAGACTTGAATTGACATGTCTGAGACCTTTGTCCTTCAGTGGACTCGAGATGGCTGTATTTGTGGCTGTAGTTGTATATATGAATAATATTATGTATGTATAGGTATATAGAGGATAAGTGTGTGTATGTATTTCTAAGCGCGCATGCGCAGAGTAAACGTATGAGCACGAGATTAATAAGTGAATCATTGATTGAATAATCTATAATGTACGTCACAAAAATTACACATACTTTAGTTCCCAAAGTTATGGTTTAAAATACAAAAAATTACTTCTGATGATTATGAAGCGGACACTTGTAAAGAAACATTCAGCAGGTGTTCTAGTGCTATTGGTATTAAATGACTTCGGTTGAACACTGAACAGTTGATTATCTGATTTTAATCAAGAAACACGGGTGTTGCCTCGACGAAAGAGTAGCGAAAAACGTCTTTGAGTGAAGCATTTCCTCTGGTTGTCAATCAAATTCTAGTCTATAGCCTTTCCTTACAAGCGATAGACTTCCAAAAGCGATAGGTCCAGTCATTCCGTAGTTTCCCCCGAATCCCATATTTTGCGTTAGTCAGAATTATATATTTATTCCTAAAAGTAAAACTGCATCATGAGAGGCACAAGAGGCATCGTCATGATAATCACTGTATGTTCGGGCATCTCTTTCGTGAATTACTTGAATACCTTCCATTTGTATAATAAAGGTAAATATATACCAAGACATTCTTATTGTCAAAGTGTTCATCTCTCTCTCTCTCTCTCTCTCTCTCTCTCTCTCTCTCTCTCTCTCTCTCTCTCTGAGGCAGTTTTTGTTAAAGTGCATAGGTAAGTGTTTGTGATTACGTTTAAGCTCAATGCTTATCAAAATCAAAATTACAGAAAAATGACAATTCAAGCCTATTCTCTTTTCATCACCAACGTGGTCACAGTGGATTGGTGAAGGTGTATATATATATATATATATATATATATATATATATATATATATATATATATATATATATATATATATAATCTTTCTAAGTAGATATGCCTTAAAGTGGTGAAAGGCTTTGTGTATTACCATGATCAGCAAAGCTGTACTAGTCAGAGCCATCCAAACTAGGTCAGTTTGCTGTGAGTGACCAAAGGAAATTCATCCACTATCAACAATCCACAGGGGCCTCGGGCATGTCAATTCAAAATTTAAGTCTATTCAGTTTTTATCACCAACCTGGCCACAGCTGATTGGTGATGGTGGGAAATTTTCCTTTGATCGCTTACAGCAAGCCAACCTAATATGGCTGGCTCTGAAAGTGGTGAAGGGTTTTGTGCATTGCCATGATCAGTAGGGCTGTACTAGTCAGAGCCACCCATACTGGGTTGGCTTACTATAAGCGATCAAAGGAAAATCTCCCAGCATATATATATATATATATATATATATATATATATATATATATATATATATATATATATATATATATATATATGTATATATATATGTATATGTATATACAGTACATGTATATGTATATACAGTACATGTATATGTATATATATGTATATGTATATGCATATGTATATGTATATATATGTATATATATGTGTATATATATGCATGCATATGTATATATGTGTATATATATGTATATATATGTATGTATATATATGTATATACGTATATGTATGTATATGTATATATATATATATATATATATATATATATATATATATATATATATATATATATATATATATATATATAAAACAGCTGTTACTAGTCTACAGTAGGACAAAGGATTCAGACTTGTTCTTTCACACTCGACCTGCTGAATCGTCAGCAGCCATTGCCTGGCCCTCCCTGGTCCAAGCTAGGGTGGAGAAGGGGCTTGGGCTCTGACAATATATACAGTATATATGGTTAGTCTCTTGGACAGCGTCACTGTCCCTTGTCTCTGCCATTCACTGGCACCCTTTAAACAAGCCATGAAGTTTCTATGAACCTATTGCGACGATCATTATCATGCCGTTCATTCTGCTAACAAAAACCCACGTTGTTTATAACAACCAATTATGTCTGGCATGGAAAGACTAATTTCCCCATAAAATCCCTACAACAATGTCGTAAAAACAAACCCTGGATATTATATTGAGAGATCCAATGTTACAACAAGCAATGTTTGACATGATTAGTTTTGGTTTGACATAACGACCAGGCATGTTTGTTATAGCAAACTTAAGTTCATCGTAACTAGGCAACCAATAAGTACTGCTAACAATTGAAATATAGTACTGAAGACAGTTATGTTAAACAACAACAACAATAATAATAATAATAATAATAATAATAATAATAATAAGAGATTTCTGACCTTTGTCAAAGGTTAATGGAGGTCGTACATGGCCTAAGATCTATCTGTGGTGGAAATTGCGTCAAAATCCGTCAGTTCGTTTTGATGTTAACTTTTAAATGACGAAAAATACTAATCTGGATCTAAAATCCGGATCCAGATCCAGAACATCTCCAAAATCTAATGCGAGCGTCAATGACCTAAGATTTATCTGTGGTGAAAATTTCGTCAAAATCCGTTGAGTAGTTTTGATGTTATCCTTAAATTGATGAAAAATGGAGATCCGGATCTAGAATCTGGACCCAGATCATCTCCAAAATTCATTGTCGTCGTTCAAGACCTAAGATCTATCTGTGGTGAATATTTTGTCAAAGTCCGTTGAGTAATTTGACGTAATCCTGTCCACAAACACACAGATAAATAAATATGCTAGAATCCGGATCCAGATCAGGATCATCTCCTAAATCTAATGGGATCGTCAATGAATTAAGATCTATCTGTGGTGAGAATTTCGTCAAGTTGTTTTTTCTGTTGTCTTGTAAATGGCGAAAAAAGCAAATCCTGATCTAGAATCCGGATCTGGATCATCAAGATCATCTCTAAAATTTAAAAGGGTCGTCCATGACCCAGATCTATCTGTGGTGAGAGTTTCATCACAATATGTCAAGGTAGTTTTGACGTAATCCTGTCCACAGACACAGATAAATGTCCACAGACACAGACAAATACATAAACTGACTCGATCGCATAACCTCCTTGGTGGAGGTAGTAATCATAATGATAATAACAAGAGCAATCAAAGATTTTAGATCTCCGCCAATGAATATTGCCAACGTTTAACTAAAGCCTACGGACATTGCCTCCCACTTTTCAGATGCTGACAGTATAGTAGATGGTGAAAAGTTCGATGTTGATCTGTACAACCTTCAAAAAATTTGGTGAAAATTTGGTGAAAATCCAATGTGTCAATTTGTTTTGACGTAATCTTTAAAAGTATGAAAAATTCAAATCCGGATCTAGAATCCGGATCCGATACCAGATCCTCTCCAAAACTTAATGGAGTCGTCTTTGGCCTAAGATATATCTGTGGAGAAATCTTTTTTGAAAATTCGTCGGTCTTAACGTTCTTTAGAATGACGAGAAATGCAAATCTGTATCTAGAAGCCGGATCTTGATTTGGATCATCCTCAAAATTTAATGAGATCGTCCATGGCGTAAGATATATCTGTGGTGAGAATTTTACCAAAATTTGTCGAGGTATTCTGCCAAATTTGATTGGTACTGCTAGGGTGCCACAGCCCAACCGTCCCCCGTTATCCACAACAAATTAAACTAAATATGCTGATTCTCCTACTGCCGCTACCTCAGACGTCATCAAGGCAACCGGAGGAAGCAGCAGAGCCTATCGTAAAAGCCTCACAATATCTCGCCAATCATTATCATTTCTAGCACACACTTTTGCCTCTCTCACATGTGTCCTCCTATCGCCTACAGCTTTCATTACTCCATCCCTCCACACAAACCTTGACCTTCCTCTTGTACTACTCCTATAATAATAATAATAATAATAATAATAATAATAATAATAATAATAATAATAATAATAATAATAATAATAATAATAATAATACAGCAGCAGGAGCAATAGATATTATCCATATCATTATTTTTATCATTATCATTATTATCATTATTATTGGTGTTAGTTTTAGTGCTATTATTATTATTATTATTATTATTATTATTATTATTATTATTATTATTATTATTATTATCCATATAGAATAGAGTACCACAATTGATAAACAATAACCATCACCGAATAAAAGAAGACGTAGAAAACATAAGGAACCAAACAAGCAAGTATGAATGGATTAGAAGAAATCATACAACTATAGGGAAGGAGGAAACTCCGTTCATAAATAAAGTATACTATTCAACCTGCTTCTTTGTAATGGTATACGAAAAACTTGTGACTGGCGATATATATAAAAAAAGAAACTGGTAAATTATCTGCACATGTCGAATGATAGGCTGCCCTTTGCCGAAATGGTCAGAATGGAAGATTATCCGATCAGTTATTAATGTAAAATGAATTTCTTGATATACTGATACAAAGAAAAAGATCAGACTGGCAGCGAATGTCTTTATGTTGAAGAGGCTGACATAAGTCTCTTCATAGTTTATATAAGAAAGTTATATTTTAGTGTTGGTACTATTCTCAAGATATTTTACATTAATTTTTCGCTACTTCTCTTCTAGTTTATCTGATTCATTATTTACTTTCCTCACTGGACTATTTATCATTATTGGAACCCTTGGCCTTATGACATCTAGGCTTGTAAATCATGTAGTAATAGTAAGAGGGTTAATCAATTTTGAAAACTTGTTGTTATTATTATTATTATTATTATTATTATTATTATTATTATTATTATTATTATTATTATTATTAGCTAAGATACAACCTCAGCTGGAAAAGCATGATGCTGTGATGAGAGGATACATGGAAATAGATAAACTAAAAGAGAAGTAATGAACGATTAAAATAAAGTATTTTAGGAACAGCAACACTATTAAATCAGCTCTTCCAAACATATAAAAAAAAAAAAAAAAGAGGAGGAGAAACAAGATAGATTAGCATGTCCGAGTGTACACTAGATAAATAAGTACTCAAAAAGTCATTAGCTTAAATGGTAAATGGATCTTGTTCGGAACATATGTTCTTTTCAGTGGGTTTAACCTACTTTTTTTTTTTTTTCGTGAAAAATAAGCCATTATTTCTTCGTTCAAATTGGTATATATTCTACACACTAACCAATAACCTCAGGACTTGAATGTTAGTGGCAAAGGGGTTTGGTGGGCGTATGCGGCAATGTTCCTGACTGGTAATCGCCAGATTGGGGTTCGGGTCCCGCTCAAACTAGTTAGTTAATTTGGTTGCTGCAACCTCACATCCTTGTGAGCTTAGGTTGGGGGTTTTGGGGTAGACTACAGGTCTATCAGCAGAGTCATCAGCAGCCATGGCCTAGCCCTCCTTGGTCCTAGCTTAGACACTGATCATATGTAGATATGGTTAGTGTCTGACATTGCCCTACTGTCCCTTGCTTCCGCAGCCTTTAAATCTTTAAATGGACCTTTGTGGTCCTGCCGTTCAGCTTATAGCTCGTACTTTTCATAAAGTCAGGCTACAAGGCAAAAGGTATAATTGGGATAAAAATGGTTTGGTTCTTATATCTTGGGTGACCGAATTTAATTCATATGTTTTTAATAAGTTCCTTCATATCATTAATCGTTTATTAAATGTTTTTGATCGTCAGATCACAAAAAGACAATATTCTTTACCTTTCTTTGCATATTCGATAGATGTTGCTTTTTAAATTTTTTTATTATTATTGTACGCGACCCGTCAGAATGACAGCTATATATTTAAGTTGCTATGCTCACACACGCAACCCCCTCATAGCAAGGTATGGCTACTCCTTCTCCCTCTTACCCAAGGGACGGGAACAGACCGAGTATTATATGTCTTGTAATGTGGCCGAGCATGACCGAAAAGAAATATAATATATATATATATATATATATGTATGTATGTATGTATATATATATATATATATATATATGTATATATATATATATATATATATCCAGATATTTGCTTTTTAGTTTGTGAGGGGGATGTGTCTATATACAAATCAGATAGAATCTCGGTGCAAGAGGCCATCTTTTAACTCCCATTGGAGTGAGCTTCACATAATACCCTATGGAGTGGGTGGGTGGGGAGCGGGGTTAGGGGGGGGGGGTGAGTTGTGCTGTCAGTGTACCTCCTGCTGTAAACTGTAGGTATTAACCTACAACTCTTTGAAACGTGCCTTCCTGAACCTACTTTTTAGTCGTCTATTCACTTCCATCTGGCTGTGCGATTTCTTTTAACTTTTATATCAAATAGAAAGTAATTGTTTTCAACATGTTACATCTCTGAGGCGAGTGATATCGGTAACAACGTTAAAACAGATCTGTCATGCATAAACTATGAATATAGACTCGTGTCAGCCTGTTGCGCAAGTTTGAACTTCTGAAGTTCCACCAATTCAGCTACCTGATTAGGAAGATCATTCTGCCATCTAGTCAGAGCCCTATTATAGAATGATTCCATAATCACGAATACTTAACCATGTATCTGGCTAACACTAAAGGAATGCTACAGCAATGTGCGGTGTCATAATGTCCTAAAGACACACTGGTATTGATAGTCCGAGCCGTTACAAGGCCAGATCAATCTACCGACTACTACTACTAACCAACAGCTGATTTTTCTCTGGTACCGCAGAAAATCAAGTCTCTCGTTTTGCATACATTAGGTTATTTACTGGAACTATAAGCAAATATAGCTTATAGTGGTTCATGGCGTGATAGGTAGGAAAATCAGCTGTAACTTCTAACATACTGTACTCTAACATGAAGAGGAATAAATTAGACGTGTAATTAAGACACACGTGTACGAATGAATTATCGCTCTTCTGACATTGGACCAATTCGTTACATACACACACTCTCTCTCTCTCTCTCTCTCTCTCTCTCTCTCTCTCTCTCTCTCTCTCATTGAAATCAAATATCAATTAGGTAAGCTAACTTCAAAGATTATGAAATGCCTTGGTCTATTTCACTATTTTTCATAAAATTAATTTCACTACAGTTTTAATGGCATTCGCTTGTTTTATTATTATTATTATTATTATTATTATTATTATTATTATTATTATTATTATTATTATTATTATTATATATCTTGAGCAGGTCATCATAAAGATACTCAGATTTCATTAACTATCATGTTTATGAGTTCATGAAAATGACCTGAATCAATATACAGTATATATATATATATATATATATATATATATATACATATATAAATGTATATATATGTATATGTGTATATACTGTATATACTGTATATATACATATATATAAATGTATAAATATGTATATATATCTGTATTTATATGTATATATATATATATATTTATATGTAAATATGTGTATTTATATGTATATATATATATATATATATATATATATGTAGCCTATATGTATATATAAGTATATACGTATGTATATATATGTATATATGTATATGTATGTATATATATGTATATGTATATATTTATGTATATATATGTAAATGTATATATAAATATAGATATATGTATATATATGCATATATACATGTATATATATTCATATATGTATATATATGCATATCTATCTATCTATCTATCTATCTATATATATATAATGTATATATATGTATATATATATTTATATGTATGTATATGTATTTATATACAAATAAGTATATATATGTATATGTATATATAAATATATATCTATATATATGTATATATATATGTATATTTATAATATGAATATATATGTATATATATGTATATATATGTGTGTATGTATATGTATATATGCATATATATATGTATGTGTATATGTATATGTATATATATGAATGTATATGTATATGTATACAGTATATATGTATGTATATATGCATGTATGTATATATATGTATGTATATATGCATGTATGTATATATATGTATGTATATATAATGTATGCATAATGTGTGTATATATATATGTATGTATATATAATGAATATATACAGTATACGTATATATATATATATATATATGTATATATATGCATATATATACATATGTATGTGTATATGTATATATATGTATGTGTATGTATATGTATTTATATATTTATATCTATATGGATATGTATACATATATATATATATATATATATATATATAATGTAATTTTTGCTTTTGTTTACTTCAGCTTTGCTACTGCCTTTTTGTTTTATGTAAAATTAGCATAAAATTTAGTTAATGAGGCTTCAGTTGTAAATTTTTTTTTTCTTTTCTTTTGAAATGGTGTTTTAACATTCTCACCGCTTGCTTAAGATTTATAAGTGCCTAGTTTAAAGCTTGTTTCTTTTTTATGTTTTTCGAGTCCTTGGTGAGAAGTGACACGTGTGTTTACGTGCAAGGAACTCTATTGCTTAAAGACACAGTTCGAGCTTGTCACTCCCGGACCTACTGCAGCAGCTGGCTTATGTGAGCATTTCAGAGGATTGCGACGCCAAGGTTTGACAGCTTTAAGCAGGTGCATTTCTGCCACCTGCGGTGATTTGTAATTCCTGTGTTCTCTCCTGCGGTCCTCTGCGCTGATGTGGGAGTTCCGGCATCAAGGTAGATGCAGGAGAGACACCG
>NC_090731.1:37171328-37178828 GCF_036898095.1 Palaemon carinicauda | reverse complement strand
GATTCAAGGTTTGTTTTTCCTTAGGAACAAAAGGGAAACTTTTTAGAGGTTACCTTTGGTTACCCTGGAATCTATCTATAGTGATAGAAATAAATCTGTGGGATGCTTTGTTTAAAAGCAACTGAGGAGTAAAAATTAAGACGGGTATAAATTTTTAAAATTTAATTTGCATTTATATTATTATATATGGTTGCAACAAAATAAGAATCTGATCCAGCATTCATTCACATCCAGGTTCATATTTTGACCTGTAAAGTAAGAATATATATATAATTTCATTATTGGAATAATGCCACTTGTTGTAGATGTGAAACCAAAATCTGTCTGACTTGCTTAGATTTCGGATATGCGTAAACACTGTGGTGCAAACGTCCACACGGCACTGGTGTTATTGGTCAGATTATGGACCTGTATAGAACAGTCTATTAATCATGACTGATGGTTGTGGTGATTGCAGGGGAACTGTCCGTGCTAGGCTCTTGGCGGTTGACCACGGCCTTTATAGCATGCGCAATCGGGTCTGGGTCAACCTTAGTTGATCTCTTCGAGCGTTTGATGCTTGTCTTCTCCAGACTCCTGACATATCCTTTAGACGTGCTTTTAGCGCCGGGTCTGTCACTGCTGCCAACTGGAGAGAGCCCAATACTCTTTCCTGTTGATGTCTTGAAATCCTCTTGTGACGGATTAGTCTCTTGACAGCTCCCCGCTATCTCTCTCCTCTTCTTGGATGGAATGGAGAGGTGGTGTGACTTCAAGTTCCATTGGATTCCTAACCATTGAAACTTTTGAGCTGGAGAAAGGTGAGACTTCTTGAGATTGATCTTGAAGCCCAGGTGTTCCAGGAACTGGATCACCTTTTTGGCTGCTTGCAGACAGGTAGTCTTGGATGCTGCCCACACCAGCAATTGTCTAGATATGCTACCACTTGAACTCCTTGGGAGCGTAGCTGTTGGACGATTGTGTCTGCTAGTTATGTGAATACCCTTGGGGCTATGTTCAGTCCGAAGGGCATTGCTCTGAAGACGAATTTTTTCTTCTGTAGCTTGAATCCTAGGTAGGAGGAGAAGGGGCTGCTGATTGGGAAATGCCAATAGGCGTCTGCCAGGTCTCTTGAGACTGTGTACGTCCCTTTTGGTAGAATGGTCCTTATGTGTTGCAAGGTAAGCATTCTGAACTTGTTGTTCTCGATGAACTTGTTGAGTGGGGACAAGTCTAGAATGACTGGGTTTGTTTGAGTCTTTCTTGGGAACACAAAACAGCCTTCCCTGGAATTTGATGGACTTTGCTTTCCTTATTACCTTCTTGTTCAAGAGTTCTGTGGTATATTCTTCTAACACGGGGGTGGAGTGTTGGAAGAATCTGGAAAATGGGGTGGAGTTTTGTTCCATCTCCACCTGAGTCTATTCGTGATTAGGCTGTGGGCCCAGGGATCGAAGGTCCAGCAATCCGGAAAGTGGTATAATCTGCCTCCTACTTGGAACCCCTCAGTGCTCGGGGGGTCCTGAGGACTTGTGTCTGTGACCGCGTCCTCCTCTGTCTCACGCGGGGTTTCCGGAGGAACCTCTACATTGGCCTTTTCCTTATAAGGACGAAAGGTGGTTGACTGCCTCTCAAAGTCAGGATTAAATGCTGGTGACTGCGCTACCAGCTGTTGAGGGACCATCTGGAAGGTGGTTTTGGCTGTGCTACCAGTTGAGGCACCGTGGCCATGGTTACGGCCGGAAGTTGCGCAGGTTTACGTGGTCTCCTTGCCTGTTTGTTCTTAGGTTGGGGACCTCGGTCTGAGGCAGCTTTCCTCTTAGATGTCATGCCCCACTTTTGGAGAAGGTTTCTATTCTCCATGGCTGCTTTGGCTATGACTTCTCGTACCGCTTCCTGTGGGAAAAGGTCCTTGCCCCAGATACATGATGAAATCAGTTTCCTGGGCTATATTAAGGATACTCGCACCAGGAGTTAGAATTCTGGAGACCTATGGTTAATTCTCTGGAAGTATCACTGTAGCAAATATCCCTTAGAAAGGCTACCAGAAGGAACCTTCCATCAGGACGACATGGCCCAGCCCAAAAAAAGGAAAATTTTTTTTTTTATATATATTTTTGTATTTACATATGTATATATATATATATATATATATATATATATATATATATATATATATATATATATATATATACATATATATATATATATATATATATATATATGTGTGTGTGTACATATATATACCATATTTATTTTTGGGCTCAGCCATGTCGTCCTGATGGAAGGTTCCTTTAGGTAGCTTTCTAAGGGGTATTTGCTACATTGATACTCCCAGAGAATTAACCATAGGTCTCCAGAATTATAACTCCTAGCGCAAGTATCCTTAACATAGCTTTAAGGATATCGCATAATATCGGGACGTATTTTTTGATACGACACATAGAAATCTTCAATCCGAATAGATTTAACTCTTTAAGGGGGAAGAGTGGCGAATGAAAGGGGAGCTATTATCAAGGTATCCGGTGGACCTCCTCTACGTACTACTACGGCCTATCATTCCTTTGTCTGTAGCATTTAAGCTAAGTGCGCTCCCACTTTGTTCCCGGTGTTTGTTACGGATTTTGGATTATTATCATGCAATCTCCAGAATCTTCATCCTCTTGAAAGTCTTACACAACACTTGCCTAATTTTTTTCATAACCCAGTCACAGTCGGGAACAGGACCTCTGCTCTGAGTAACTGGGCCTTCATATACTCTCTCATTCACTTCTTCCTTATCACAATCATTCGCTACATTAACACTATTCTTATCTAAATCCCTATCATCTAATATATCGTGTACAATCCCATCTACCTTGTTCTCATCTGGCCCTAAAATTACACTTATTTCCGTCAGCAATTCATCCATTTCATCAAAACAATTTTCTACTTTAATAAAAGATTCCTTCATACTACTTATCATTCTCCTATCTCTCATTCTCGCATTCGTCATACTTTCTTTTACATCATCTCAGGAAAAACCATACACACTATAGGTACCATTCATACTCCGCCATGATTCATTTATATTAACACATTTATCTTTCATACTCACTTGTACATTTACACCCTTGTCATGCATAGTCAGATTCCTACCTATACCTATAAATTTCCCTTGCACTTCCTCCGCGCTTAAAATTTTCAAACGCCCTCTTTTTCCTACATTCAATTAACACTAATTGTTTATTTTCCAACCCCAACTTCTCATGCATACTGAGTTCATGCTTACTCATTTCCAACCAATTATTCATCCCATTCTCACAAACATTGATCCTATTCCTTCCCCACACACAGGAGGACTCACCCAGCTGAACCCTCTTACACTCTAGTTCCCGAACATCCTGGCTGACTTAATCCCTTCTTCCTACATACTCTAGCTACATGCCCATCTACACCACATTCAGTACACTTACCCCGTGGCTCCTTGCACATTGTAGCATCCTTACCACAATTACCACAAATCACATTCATACGATTACTACGACACTCACTCGCTATGTGCTTAGTCATACCACACCGATAACATTTTACCCCATTCTCTTTCTTGCACTTGCTAATTCTATGCACTACCTCACCACATCCAAAACAAGCACCTAGAGCCCATCTACATTCATTCTTCTTATGACCTTCCTTTCCACACTTATAACACTTTTCATCACAGATACGACTATCTGACATACCTCGTTGCGCACTCACACTCCTATCCCTAGTGCGCCAATTACCCTGCCTAAATTCACCGTTTACTTGCACAGTTCCTCCATTACTGGCCCTAACACTCCTATCTATTACCTGATCAGCTATCCTTATTGGCCCTCTCAAAATTGCATTCTTATAACTACCAAATTCTATTACACTTTCTTCCATTCCAGTTCTTACACTCACAGATTTACTTTTTTTCATGCACCTATCTAACTCATAATTCTCAACTATTTTTCGTATATCATCCCATGTCAATCTCTCTTGCGTCCACCTCATTTTCTCCTTCCGTTTCAAATTAATAAATTCACACACATTCTCAGATACTGTCGCCAAAAACTTCCTCATTAAATCATTATTCTCATTTATGCCTTCATCCCCATACTTCTTCCTAGCTAACGTTTCCAACCTACATACATACATTGATAGCGCTTCTCCTACATTCATCCATGCCTCATCAAAATCATTCTTACACTTATACCTAACACTCCCTTTCATACGTTTTACCTGCTCAATTATTCTCTTTTTCACACTATCATAGTCAACATCCGGCACACTCATTATCACACCATACATTGTCAACAAATACCCAGTCAAATATTCTCCTAACTCCCTAGCCCAAACTCTTTTACTATCACCATACTTATCCTGTCAATACCTCTCATACCCCTTGAAAAACTCGTATACATCCCTACTATTATGCTCATTGAACCTTTCACGCCGAGGTACCTCTCTCATAAACACAGTCTTACACATATCACGTTCATTCTCACTGCTATCATCACTGCTACCTTCCTTCTTGTTTTCTACTTCCTCGCTAGAATATGAAAAATCTAATTCCACACTCCTACTCCTGTCCTTGATTATACTCTTCCTAGCCCTTTCCTTACTCACTACTTTCACCCATTCATGATCATCCTTGCTTTCATCCTGACACTTTTTCTTGTCTTTCTTCACATCACTTTTACCTTTCCTTTCATCATTTCTTTCACCTTTCTGTTCATCCTTACTATACCTGGTCCCTTTAACTTCCCTATCACTATTACTATCACTATCACTCACTTCCTTTCCCATTATCACTTACCTTAACCTTCTCTTCTACTATCAACCCATTACCCGTAGCAGAATCCACTCCTCCGACTGCACCCTCACCCATGAACTCTTTAATCATATTCATTATTTGATTTGTCATCACCCCAAACCGTTTATCCATACGCTCATCCATTCGCCTCTCATTCTCTTGTATCCTAATCTCTAACCCTTCTTCCACTCTCTCTACTGTTCCCTTCAACTCCCTAAGCTCCTTCTGCATCGCCTCATTCTCACAGTTTAACCTCTCTTTCTCAACTATCAACTTCTGCTCTCGTTTTTTAATCAACCGCAATTCCTCCCTCAGTAACTTGTTTTGCGCTTCCATTGTTATTTCTTCAGCCTTAAATCTAATTCCTAATCCTATCAGTCCTTCGTCCAAGAGTCCAACTTCCTATCCCACCTCGGCAGTCCCTGTTCGGGCAGCAAAATAATGTGGCGGGATGTCCCAAGAACAACCCCCACAGCCTTGAATCACTGACAATAGTCTCCTCTGCACAAACTTTCCCCTTACATTATCTAAACCAGACTCTTAGACAAAAAGGAAAAAAAATGCAAAACATAACCTTAATACTATATTTCTTACAAACTAAAAAGAATAAACCTTCCACAATCAAAATAAACACTTGAAACTAATCAAAACTTAACACTAAATATATAATAACCGAAACACCATTCAATTAAACCAAAACCTCAAAAAAACCTAACAAACTTAAAATTAACCTGCACACCAACACCAAAATATTTATATTTATATAATATATTTTATGGACACCAACACAGTCGTCCACACACTGCCAACTGTCTTTTGCAGCCCACTACCACAGCTTTGTGGTCAACAGTCAACTGGGTTGCAATTTGTCACATTTCCTTCCCTGATTGGGGTCGTGGTTATCATCATCATCATCATCATCATCATCATCATCATTATCATCATCATCATCATCAACAGCAATCGGAATTTCATTCGGTCCGGGTCATCACCAATTATCTAAATCAGAGTAGCAGTATCAACTTTCTTATTATTAGCCAGGTCGTCGTCAATCAATTCTACGTTAACAAAATCTCTCCAAAGGAGGAATTACAGTCTGCAAAATAAGAAAGAAAAACTCTTGCGAACACTCCTAGCTAACTGACCATTGGCACTATAATAAATAATAAATAATAAACTGTTCCTATCATTCACAATCACGACAAGCAAATATAAACAAAACTGTACTTACTCAAAAAATAAGCAATCACTTCCACGCTGGTAAAAATAATATTAATCCAGCATTCAAAGCACACAACTGCCTCTAGCTTAAGTCAAATCAAAATGGCCACTCACCCAAGACATTCACCACTGTCGTAACCTAACTAAAAACATAAACAATCACACTCCTTTATACCAACAGTCTTTCTCACAACAATCAATACACTAACTACCTCTCGCTCGCTGACACACTCTCTCTCTCTCTCTCTCGCTCTCTCTCTCTCTCTCTCTCTCTCTCTCTCTCTCTCTCTCTCTCTCTCTCTCTCTCTCTGGATTTGTCAAACAAAAATAAATAAAATTAAAACAAGATTCAATCCTCCACAGTACAATGTCTCAAAACAAACATTTGGTTAATGCAACTTCTATCTTTTTTAAATCCTGCTTGATAATTTTTCAGCTTTTCATCAATCTTTCTCTCCAGTTTCTTCGGAATAAGCATGCGATATATTTTCATAACAACTGGTGTAAGTATTATGCTTCTTTAATTATTGCAATCAGTCAGGTCTCCAACACTCCTTACTCTCATTCATCAGGTTTTGCCTCTGTATGCCACATTCTACAAAATAGTCTTGTATGTAGTCTGGGAGACACTTCAATTTCAGCCAGCATCATCTTGGCAGTTATTCCATTGTATCCTTCGACTTTCCATATCTTTAGTTTTTTTACGATAGCCTCGACATCAAATACACCGAATTCATTCATAGGCACATCAAGGTCTTCATCAGCTTCAGGTATATCAGTCAAATTATTCCTTTCATATCTCCTATTCCTAGCCTCACTAAAGTGTCCCATCCAACGTTGTCTTTCTTCATCTTCTGTTGCTATAACAAACCCATCTCTCCTTTTGATGGGTACACGCTTCTTCTTTGCCCCAGTCGAGATTTCATTAATAATTCTATGATCAATTCTTAAACCATAACAAATTCCTGAAATCATAGCTTTGCAGCATCATCTGCTTTACTGTTTAAATATTCTCTCCAGTCATTTCTGGCTTTTCTTTTGACCTCACTATCAATACTGGAATACTTAGCATGCTCTACCTTGTAATTTTCATTACTTCCTCGAAAACTTTCAACAATTAATTTCTGTCTTTTGTCTTCTTTTTATAGTATCATAAGTATCATTTGATATCCATGGCTTTTTCCTTGTAACTGCGTGTGCCAAGACTTCACTACCAACTGACTGATATATGTTCTTAATATCACACCATTCTTATTAATTGTCTGTTCTTCATCTCTTAAAGTATCTAAGACTGCAAATCGATTCCTACATTCAATAGCAAATGTTTCTCTGTGCTCTTCTTCCAAAAGCTCAGTTGTATCAAACCTAGGTATTTTATTAATCTTTCTGTTTGGTGCTTTCAGTTTTAATTTCAGTGTGGCAATGAGGAACTGGTGATCACTACTAATATCCGCACCTCAATAGCTTCTTACATTTCTGAG
>NC_090731.1:37153828-37166328 GCF_036898095.1 Palaemon carinicauda | reverse complement strand
TTATCTTGTTATTGTGTGGCTGGAGTGTAAAGGGATGCTAATGTTTCCATTAATTGCTTACTGGGATTTGACAAAATAATGTTAATGTAATCCTAACAGTTTTTTTCCTTTACAAATAAATATTTTTTTGCTTGTTTTTATGAATACAGCATTTCATTCCAGTTCCTTACACCACTGTGTCCCTCTTCTCAGCCACTGATTTTTTTAATCTTTCTAATAAGTCCTTTATCATAATTTTTTCCTCCCACACTGTGTCCTATTGTCAGTATAAAAAATTCTTTCTCTTTCCCCTAATGTTCTGACATTTTTTTCCCAAGTTGGAAACCATCTTACCTAAAGAATATATTGCTATATAAATTCTACTAATTTCCCAGAAATGAATCATTGATCATGCTACCTGTTTATTCAGCAAGCTCAAGGCAGGATAAATGAAAGGAGAAACTAAGGTTCTAGCTGGGTCCCCTTACCCAGTATAAATCAAGGGGTGGTGCCCAGTGCTCCGTTCTCTTGACCTGTTACCTAGATTTTTGGGTATTCCACCGTTGCATATTTGTTGTGTAGTGAACGTTGGGTTGTGGTCGGCATTCGGACACTAGGCAGTTCGGGTGCTACCTCTAGCCACAGTCCGTAAACCACTACAGCGACGCTCCCGGTATTTAGCTATAAAGAAACTTTTAGCTTGTTAGGCAAATTATACTAGTGAAGATTGCATACATATAATATTTCCTCTTTTGATATGTAACGTTACTTTCGTATGCAAGGAAGACCCCGGTGGTATCACTCGTAGCCGCGGTCCCCACCCAAGTTAGGCTAGCCTAACCCGTTTCGTATACGTTAGTAATGTAATTCGCGTTATTTAACCTCTTGTATCGTTCCTATTAATTCGATTGGAGATATATATCCCCTAGACTTTATTGGTATAATTCGATATGTTTCTCTTTTTAAAGAAAAGAGGATAAACCCCTCCTCACCCCTGAGCGCTGCCATCCTAAGCGGCAACCCTATCTTTCGTCATTGTCACCGAGTAGTTAACTCCGGCTTGACTTAGATAGTTTTTGCCGTTGATCTTCTTTGCCGCCGAGTATCCCGGCTTCGAAGTATGACGATAACTCAGGGTGTATTGTCTTGCAGCCGACAATGTTGCCGACAGGGTAATCATGATTCCTCTGCCGCCCACAACGTTGTCGGCATGGGAAGCTATGTTTCCTTAGTTTACAACCGAAAGTAGGCGGCATACGTTCCGCCACCTTTCTCCCTTGTAGCCGACAATGTCGCTGACAGTGGAATTCTTATTCCTCTGCCGACCTCGACGGCATCAGCATAGAAAGCCATTCCTCCTTGGTTTACAGACGAAAGTAGGAGGCATGCTCGCCACCGCCTTTCTCCCCTGAAAACTATAAGACCCTTTTCCCTCCCCCCTCTGTCCTTAATTGTCGGCCTAGCCGTCACAATGTTCTTTTGGCCGGTATTCTACCATCATCCCGGCTTGCCGGGTTGACTAAGTTGCCGGCCGGGACCCTACCAGCAGCGGTTGGGTTGCTGCCTCGGCCAACTCCCCCTTATGTCCTTCCTTCACCGGAAGAGGATGCCCCAGGGGGAAAGACTGAGCCGGCCCTGACGGCTGCCGGTGGGAAACCCATTATACTGTTGAGAATTCTTCAGTCCTCTCGTGGACTGCCATCCACAAACCATGCAACCGGCAGTACAGCCAACTGCAAAAATTGTGGCTGGATGGAAGCTAGAATCAGATGCATTGCTCCCCTTCCATTAGAACTCTCATTCTGGGAAGAAGATAGTAGGCGGCAGTAGCCATCCTACTCTTCCAATTATTGTGCTAAACCATAAAATAGGAAATCCTCCTTTCCATTCTCTCTCTCTCTCTATTAGTTAGTGTTGCCAGGCACTAGCCTAACCCCGGTAGTATACCGGTAAAACTACAGTATACAACAATACAGTAGCCAGTATATCTGCAGTATATAACAATACAGCAGTTAGAAAACTACAGTATACAATAATACAGTAGTGCAAGTATTTCTAACATATTCTGTGTATCCTTTCACAGTCTATTGTTGGGACCATATAATAACACCCTGATGAATCCTTTGATTATCGGGACACTTATAAATCACCGTTCAGTATTAATATTCTACAAGTGGAGGAGTTAGTATAAATATTCACTGACTCCGGCTCTACGTACGGGAGTTATTCCACTCTGTATTTTCCCTTATAAAGAAATTGAATACTAATATTGACAGAGATCACAGCAATTGCCTGGGAGAGGAAACACAGATATGTGTCTTTCCTATTTCCTTTCTAGCTCACTATCCTAAGCTATTAAATATAATAGTAAGCATTACTATTTTTAAGTATACATTATATCAATGATATAAACAACTAAGTACTCAATTTACCCCTTTTCTCCCTTACAGGAGGACCCAATGGTGAAGTGTACAGTTGTGTTCTGCAACCACAAGGACTTTTCTGGGCATACGATGTACAGGTCTCATGCCCCCTGCTGCATTGTATCTGGATCCCTGAGATACTGGGACCCAAAGGGTTGCTCCAACTGCTCGACCTTGCTGACTGACAGCTTTGGAGAAGATATCCCTGACACCACGGAGTCAAGGGATACAGCAAGGGAAACCCTTCGAAGGTGAATATGAGGCTTCCAGAAGAACTCTTTGGGATCTTACCTACCTAACGAATCTCTAAAGTCCCTGCTGTTCCCTAAGGCTCAATCCAGTACGGTTGTGCCTCAGGTACAGGTCCAGCCTCCCTTATCCAACGGACAGTGGACGCGGATATCAACAAGGCACTACAAGGCTTGGACATCCACCAAGAACGGAAGTCGGAGGTATCCACTGACACCGAAGAGGACCTACTGCAAGAAGGCCCTGAAGAAGAAATGGTTTAACCACCTAAGGAGGAAGAAGGATCCGTTTTGACAGTGACTGAGGGCCCTCTGCTCACTGTGTCGGCATATTAACCTGTGCTGTCAACCTCTTCAGCCCCAACTCCCTAACTGGCTATACAGGTCAGCTGGAGCGAAGCGCTCCTAGAGTCAATCCAGCAGATGTTGACACTGTTCCGGAAGGAACAAGAGGACAATAAGCAAGATCTCAAAGAGATGAAGGGAGAGGTACAGGAAGGGAAACGCCCTGGCGCTTCCAGGGGCTCTACTAAGCCCCTTAAAGTATATGACCTCCCTCACTCCTCCGAAACCAATCCCTGGAGGTATACGGAACACATGCCCATGATGAACGGGAAGCTTTATATCTCCGAGAAGTTGGGGGCCAAACCCCTTGAAGAACTTCAATTCTGGCCCAGCTTTCAGCGTACCCAGATTGCTAAGTGAGACTGCAAGATGAACCTGCATCCCGCAAAGACACTATAGGCGTCCTTACCAAGACCCTGAAAGGAGCCGGGTATGCCAACTCCAAAGTCTCAGCATTGAGCAAGAAGTACCCAACCTTCATTACTTCTTCGTCCAGAGCCTTTCCCCTTTCGGGGAAAGCCCTAGACTGTGTCATGAGAGCAGTCAAATTCTAGAGGAATGCAAACCATTATCTCTAGCTATGCCCACCTGCGAGGAGAAGTGGAAAGAGGTACATCTAACCTTCTTCGTCTCGAAGTTGGATCCGGAAATAGCAGGCCAGCAGTTTAATAAGAACATCCAAAGTTGCCAGACCATCTTTTGAGAAGGGAACAGGAGACGAAAGAAAGACTTGCCGCCTCCCTGTCTCATCAGAACTGCTTGGAAATGTGTGCAGGCCTTAAATAACGCCCCACCTTTGTGATAGATTTGTATGCTTTTGTCAGGTCAAAAAGGACCTGTAGAGAGCAAGTGTTTGCCGGAGCAATGGTGAAACACGAACCCTGAAAACTGATTTCATCATGTACATTATCTGGGGCGAAGACCCTTTCCCACAAGAAGTGGTCCAAGAAGTCTTTGCCAAAGCCACCACAGAGAATAGGAACCTTCTCCAAAAGTGGGGCATGTCCTCAAGGAGGAAATCTTCATTAGACCTGCACAACTTCCGACCGTGACCATGACCACGGTGCCTCAAATGGTAACCCAACCGCAAACCACCTTCCAGATGGTCCCTCAACAGCTGGTAGCCCAGTCGCCTGTTTTTAATCCAGGCTCTGAAAGGCACTCGACCATCTTTCGTCCCTGCAAAGGTAAGGGCCCAAAAAGAGGATTCTCCGGAAGCCCCCAAGGGTGGAGGAGGACGTGGTCATGGAAACAAGTCCTCAGGAACCTCTAAACAATGAGAGGTTCCAGGTAGGAGGCAGACTTTTCCATTTTCGTGATCGTTGGACTTCGATCCCTGGGTCCACAGCCAAATTATGAATGGACTTGGTTGGAAATGGAACAAAAATCCACCCCACTTTTCCATAATTCTTCCAACACTCCACGCCCTTATTGGAAGAATATACCTCAGAACTCTTGAACAAGAAGGTAATAAGAAAAGCGAAGTCCATCAAATTCCAGGGAAGGCTGTTTTGTGTTCCCAAGAAAGACTCGGACAAACCCAGAGTCATTCTAGACTTGTCTCCACTCAACAAGTTCATCGAGAACAACAAGTTCCGGATGCTTACCTTGTAACACAGAAGGACCCATTTACCAAAAAGGGGCATACAAAGTCTCAATAGACCTGGCAGATGCTTACTGGCACCTACCAGTCAGTCGCCCCCTCTCCTCCTACCTAGGATTAAGGCTACAGAAGACAAAATATGTCTTAACAGCCATGCCCTTTGGACTAAATATAGCCACAAGGGTATTCACAAAGCTAGCGGACACAATCGTCCAGCAACTACACTCCGAAGTACAAGTAGCAGCATAACTGGACGATTGGCTAGTGTGGGCAGCATCCAAGACTACTTATCTGCAAGCGGCCGGAAATGTGATCCAGTTCCTGGAACACCTGGGCTTCAAGATCAATCGCAAGAAGTCTCGCCTTTCTCTAGCTCACAAGTTTCAATGGTTAGGAATCCATGGGAACCTGCAGTCACACCACCTCTCCATTTCATTAAAGAAGAGGAGAGAAATAGCAGCATCTATCAAGAGACTAATCCAGCACAAGAGGATTTCAAGACGCCAACAGGAAAGAGTATTGGACTCTCTCCGGTTCGCAGTAGTGACAGACCCGGGGCTAAGGCACAGCTTAAGGATGTGTCAGGAGTCTGGAGAAGATACTCATCAAACACTCGAAGAGATCAACAAAGGTTGACCCCGACCCGATTGCGCACGCTATTAAGGCAGTAGTCAAAAAATGAGAGCCTAGTACGTACAATTCTCTTGCGACCACCACAAACATCAGTGGTGATACACACGGATGCCTCCCTGGAAGAATGGGGAGGCCATTTGCAAGAAAGGAAAGGGCACACCAGTTCAAAACTTTTCACATCAACATCTTGGAGACTATGGTAGACTTTCTTAGGTTGAAGAGGCTATCCCCTCTCAGAGCAGTCCACATCAGACTGGTCCTGGACAACAAGGTAATATTATGATGTCTAAACCGACAAGGCTCAAGATCACCTAACATCAATCACGTGATGTTAGCCATCTTCCACCTGGCAAGGAAGAGAAGATGGCATTTATCAGCAGTTCACCTTCAAGGGATCCACGATGTGACGGCGGATGCCCTATCCAGGTAAAAATCGATAGAGACAGAATGGTCCCTAGACGCAGACTTATTCTCATTTATTTTCGATAAAAGTTCCGGAACTGCGGATCAACCTCTTCCCAACGAGTGACAACAAGAAACTACCTCGTTATATAGCCCCTTACGAGAACCTTAAGTAGAAGCGATAGACTTCATGTCTCTCGACTGGAATGGATGGAATCAAATTAACCTGTTTCCACCAACCAATCTACTGCTAAAAGTCCTCGACAAGCTAAGATCCTTCAGAGGAACAGCTCCTGTAGTGGCCCCCAAATGGCCCAAAATCAATTGGTTTCCTCTAGTTCTAGAATTGAAACCGAAGCTGTTTCCTCTGCCGTACCCAGTTTTATCCAAACTGGTGCAGAACCAACAACCTGTGTCTCATGACTTTTTTGCCCTAGCAGCGAACAAAAGTTTGGGATCTGGAAGAATGAGGCCAACTTCTTTGTAGAGTACAAGTCAAGTCCAACCAGGAGACAATGTGAATTGTCTTGGAAGAAAGGGGTAACCCTTGGGAAAGTAAGGGGACCAACAGAAATTTCAATAGGTTTCTGTCTCTCTTTCTTCTTTTACCTACTTGAACAAGGCCTCACTTCCACTACGATAACCGCGTGTAAGTCGGCCCTGACTAGACCTCCTCTATACGCCTTTGAGACAGACCTTATAAGCGAAACCTTCTTTAAGGTGCCAAACCATGCACTAGACCCAAGCCGGCAACCCCTCCAAAGCCCATTACATGGTTGTTGGTCAAAGTCTTGCACTATGCTTTGAACCTAAACAATGAGGATTGTACTCTAAAGGAACTAACACAGAAAGTAAATTTTCTGTTCGCAATAGCCTCAGGGGCTAGAGTTAGTGAAATATTGGCCCTTTCAGGCATGTAGGCCACATTCAGTTCTTAACCAGGATAACTGAACTCATTTCCTGATCCTGCCTTTCTGGCCGAGAACGAGCTGCCCACCTAGCGGTGGGGTCCTTGGAGAACCTGCCCACTGAAGGAAGATGTCTCTATGCCCAGTAGAGTGTCTTAAGGTCTATCTTCGTAGAACTTCCGACTTCAAGGAAGGACAGCTCTTCTAAGGTGTAACCTCAGGATCAAAATCTATCCCTAAAATAACTGAGAACAATGGTCACCTACTTATTCGCAGAGTGGATCCTGACAGCTCACCCGCAGGCCACGATCCTAAGAAAATTGCTTCTTCACGGTACTTCTTCCATCGCAAGGGCTTTGGTAGACTCCGCTCATACACTAGGTGGAGATCAACCAAATCTTTTACAGACACTATACGAAGCAAGTACATGAAATAAAACATGTTGTGGTGGTTGTGGGTAGTGTTAAAAAACCTGTCGTCTAGCCCTGCGACAAACTGTGAACTGCTTTGGGACTTTCCAGTGCATCGGGTGCATGGGTACATTTACCCTCGAGTGCAAATCACAACGATGATTAACACACTGTTCCAGATAGGTGCATATCTGACCGATAACACCAGCGCCGGGTGAACGTTGCATCACGGTGTTCATGCATTTCCAAAATGTGTACAAATCAGTCAGATTTGGTTTCACATATCCATTGAGTGGCATTATTTCGATGAAATTACATATTTGTCGATAAGAAAAAATATGGACCCTGATGTATTTTCAATGCCGGATCAGATTCAAACCTTTGTAACTACATTTTATAATCTAGTTACAAGGTAAAATACTAAATGTATTTGCGTCTTATTGCTGCTATTTTAGTTACAGATGAATAAAGCATACTAGAGTTTTAATTAAACCCTAGAAGGGCCCAACGTGAAATCAGAGTACAGATTTCCAAGTTATGGGAAGGGTAATTTCTAAGATTTACCGTCCGTCCCTATGGAGATACAAACTTTGAATCCTTATAGTAGAAGTCAACACTTTCCCTGCAGGGGGTAGGAAGTCCTAAGCTAGTTCCAAGCTTAGTGGATATGACAAATAAAGGTAATGTCATATATAAAGGTCTAGGAGACCATATAAGGAACTCATTCAAAGTAAAGGCACTTATATGAACCCACAGATGTAGTACTTTCAAGTTAATTTTCTGGTAATCTTCCATCAGGACGACATGGCTGAGCCCAAAAAATGGATTTTGAGCAAAGCGAAAAATCTATTTTTGGGTGAGATAGCCATGTCGTCCTGATGGACCCACCCTTCTTTCTTAAGATGACCCCACCGGAAACTACTCTATCTGCTGCTATTCCTGCTTAAATGCAACAAGTAATAATGTGCCATAGTAGTACAGGGAGGGGGTCCATCCTGTACCTTGATAACGGCTCCCCTTCGGTTGCCGTTCTTCCCCCTCAAAGAGTAAAATATATTCCGGGTGAGGATTGCTGTGTCCTATCAAAAAATACGTCCCCTGATATTATGTGATATCCTTAAAGATATATTAAGGATTATGCGCCAGGAGTTAGAATTCTGGAGACCTATGGTTAATTCTCTGGGAGTATCACTGAAGCTAAATATCCCTTAGAAAGCTGCCTAAAGGAACCTTCCATCAGGACGACATGGCTATCTCACCCAAAAATAGATTTTTCGCTTTGCTCAAATTTCGTTATATCGAGAATAAACAATGTCTTACTTTGCAACCCTTCTTCACGATTACATTGAGTTTCTGATGGCTAGAGTTGACACGTGTTTTGGATCACTTCGTGACCTTTCTTCAGGATTACATTGAGTTTTTGATGTTTGGTGTCCACACGTGTTTCGGATCACTTCGCAACCCTTCTTCAGGATTACATTGAGTTTTGGATGTTTGGTGTCGACACGGGTTTCGAATCACTTTGCCACCCTTCTTCAGGATTACATTGAGTTTTGGATGTTTGGTGTCCACACGTGTTTCGGATCACTTCGCAACCCTTCTTCAGGATTACATTGAGTTTTGGATGTTTGGTGTCGACACGGGTTTCGAATCACTTTACCACCCTTCTTCAGGATTACATTGAGTTTTGGATGTTTGGTGTCCACACGTATTTCGGATCACTTTGCAACCCTTCTTCAGGATTACATTGAGTTTTTGATGTTTGGTGTCCACACGTGTTTCGGATCAATTCGCGACCCTTCTTCAGGATTACATTGAGTTTTGGAACAACACTTTAATATAAAACTCAATGTAGTCCTGCAGAAGGGTCACAAAGTGATCCGAAACACGTGTTGACACCAAATAAAGAATGGAGAAAAATAAATGTATTTCTGCGGTTATCTGGAAAACTATCTCCAGGACAGTCTGTCCCTGAAGGAAACTATATATATATATATATATATATATATATATATATATATATATATATATATATATATATATATATATATATATATATATATATATATATATGTATATATATATGTGTGTGTGACAAGGGGACTAATCTTATTGTGCTTCCGATCTTGTTGCTACCCACTGTCTTTCACACCCAGGACCTACTTAGTGGGTCATACTTCCACCCAGGAACACCCTAATACATTCATTTTATTTCTAATACTAGCCCTGGAAACCTTTATCTGCCTTCATTTTCCCATCTTGCTTTCTCGTTTTTTTGTGTAATGGCAAAATGGACAATAAAATATTTTATGCAATATTTGACGAAGGAAATCATTAGATCGTCTTGGTGGTAAATTGATAGTTTTCTTCATTTAATTTGATACAGGAAATATCGAATTGCCTCCCAAAATCTAATTGTCTCACAAAATCTGAATATCTCACAAAATATAATTTTCTTACAAAATCTGGTTCTCACAATATCTAATTGTCTAGAAAAATCTAATTGTCTAACAAAATCTAATTGTCTAACAAAATCTAATTGTTTACAAAATATAATTGTCTTACAAAATCTTATTGTCTAACAAAATTTAATGGTCTCACAAAATCTAATTGCTATAAAATCTAATTGTCTCATAAAATCTAATTGTCTCACAAAATCTAATTGTAATTTAATTGTCTCACAAAATCTAATTGTCTTACTAAATCTGATTGTCTCCCAAATCTAATTGTCTAGAAAAATCTTATAGTCTAAAATAATCAGATTCTCAGAATATCTAATTGTCTAACAAAACCTAATTGTCTAACAAAATCTAATTGTCTCAAAAATGTAATGGTCTCACAAAATCTAATTCCTATAAAATATAATTCTCACAAAATCTAATTGTCTCACAAAATCTAATTGTCTAGAAATAATCTTATTGTCTAAAATAATCAAATTCTCAGAAGATCTAATTGTCTAACAAAATTTAATGGTCTCACAAAATCTAATTGCTATGAAATCTATTGGTCTCATAAAATCTAATTGTCTCACAGAATCTGATTGTTTCACAAAATCTGATAGTCTAGAAAAATCTTATAGTCTAACATAATCAGATTCTCAGAAGATCTAATTGTCTAACAAAACCGAATTGTCTAACAAAACCTAATTGTCTAACAAAATCTAATTGTCTCAAAAATTTAATGGTCACACAAAATCTAATTCCTATAAAATATATTTCTCACAAAATCTAATTGTCTAGAAATAATCTTATTGTCTAAAATAATCAGATACTCAGAAGATCTAATTGTCTAACAATACCTAATTGTCTAACAAAATCTATTTGTCTCAAAAATTTAATGGTCTCACAAAATCTAATTCCTATAAAATATAATTCTCACAAAATCTAATTGCCTAAAATAATCCGATTCTCACAATATATAATTATCTCAAAATCTAATTCTCACAAAATCTAATTGACTCAAAAAATCTAACCGTCTCACAAAATCAGACTCTCACAAAATCTAATTGTCTACGAAATATAATTCTCACAAAATCCAATTGTCTACAAAATCTAATTGTCTCATAAACTCTAATTGTCTACAAAATCTAATTGGTAATGGTGGCTGGGTGGAAGCGTCCTTGCCTGGTGATTGCCAGACTGGGGTTCGAGTCCTGCTCCACCTCGTTAGTTCCTTTGGTCTTTGTATCCTCACCATCCACATGATCTAAGGATGGGGTGTTTAGGGGAGCCTAAAGGCCTATCTGCTAAGTCATCAGCAGCCACTGCCTGGCCTTCCTTGGTCCTAGCTTGGGTGGAGAGGGGCTTGGGAGATGATCATATGTATATATGGTCAGTCTCTAGGCCATTGTCCTGCTTGGTAGGGCAATGTCACTGTCCTTAGCCTCTGCCATTCATGAGCGACCTTTTAAACCTTTAAATCTTTTAAAATCTAATTGTTACAAAGTCATCTAATTATCTTACAAAATCTATTTGTGTACAAAATCTAATTGTCTATAAAATCTAATTGTCTTCAAATGGCACATTATTTTCCTTTACTAATGTGCAAACCATTTTTAAGGAATGTTTAAGTACTACGAGAAATATTAGAGTCTGATTTATACAAATATCATTAGGATGGAAGTTTCATCTGGCTCTGCATTTGAAATAGAATGAATGATAAGAATTTCTATTCCCCCCCCCCAAAAAAAATGAAGAAAGCGTTATCCATATAACCATAAGGTAATCCAAGACAATGGAAAGAGTATTCATCCAATGAAACTATAAAGATCTCTCTCTCTCTCTCTCTCTCTCTCTCTCTCTCTCTCTCTCTCTCTCTCTCTCTCTCTCTCTCTCTCTCTCACGCCCAATATATAATGACATTGGGGTGGGGGTGTTTTACCTGGACATCAATTTTTTTGTGCAATATTTAAAAACGCACAAAACTTTCATCATTAGGAGATATAGCAAAGTCCTCCTTTCATAAAATTGACGCAAAATAACAGTGATGAGAAGTATTGAGCAAACAATTTGATCGTCCAAGGAAAGCGTTCAGACACAAAATATGTTACATCAAGCTTTTGTTTTTTCAAGACCCACGTAGTTCCAAAAGTCTTGGATTTTAATGTTACTGCCTTGGGTTAGAGTTCCTTTGCTTGAGGGTACACTCAAGCACAATAGTCTATCTTTTTTCCTGCATTTCTTTTCCTCACTGGGCTATTTTCCCCATTGGAGCCCTTGGGCTTAAATAGCCCCTTGGTTTTCCAACTAGAGTTGTAGCTTAGTTAGAAATAATATGTCAGAAACAATTGATATATATATATATATATATATATATATATATATATATATATATATATATATATATATATATATATATGTATATATATATATTATTCCTTTGAAGTCATATACCCTCTTAAAGAAAGAAAAAAAAAAACAATTTTTTTTCCGTTTTCAATCTGAATCTTGAACCAACACTCTATAGTCGATTCCCTTAATTGGTTGGTGTGTAGAACCCTATTAGCAAATTGAGTGAGTTATTCCAATTTACCTTCTGGTCGTCTTAAAGAAGGTCTCCATTGAGGCGTTCAAAATTCTAAGTGTCTTCAGAGCTAAAAGTGCTTTTTTTTCAATAGCTTCTAAAAACATTCTTCTTTTCACATTTAAAAGGGTACTTGAATATACATAGACTGCAAAACCTTTAAAATCCATAAATAAATCGCCGAGATGTGTGTTTGAAAACTGTTAATTTTCAAACGCGTTTTTCTTGTGATTTTGGTTTTTCTCGTTCAGCCCCTGGAAATGCTTGGTATTGTGAATGCCTCAATTGCTATTTCAGTTCTTACTACTATTTAATTTCCTCTCTTGTTTCAGCAAAAGTCAAATCCATGATGAAGGAGAAAACGGTGGAAACAGAGGAAGTTGCTCAGTCTCGAATACACGTACCTCCGACGAACACAAAAACCCCCAAGAAGCCCTTGATCATTATCCTCCTGAGTTCCTCCGGTCGTAGTGGCTCTACTTTGTTGAGCAACCTTTTGATAACTCGAAGAAATTCTGTACTGTTCT
>NC_090731.1:37128828-37148828 GCF_036898095.1 Palaemon carinicauda | reverse complement strand
CATGAAATATCACACGAAGTGGGACTGAAGACAAATAGAAGAAAGACAGAGATGATGAGAACGGAGTATGCAATGGAGGATGAAATATCATTGGAGGGGAAAAGGATTAACGAGGTAGAATCCTTTAAGTATTTAGAAACTATGATCTCCAATACAGAGTCTTTAGAACTAGAGTTCACTGAAAGATTGAAAAAAGCAAATCAGACAATGGTTAGGTTAAGTAAAATTTGGAAACCAAATCACACGAAATTACATATAAAATCAGACTATTTATCAGTTTAGGGAGATGTGTTACTATATGGACATGAGTCATGGTATGACAATGAAACAATCTCCAATGAATTTAGTAGATTTAAGAACATAGCCCTCAGAAGGATATTGAGAGTTAGATGGCAGGACAGGATTAGAAATGAAACCATAAGGGAGATTACTCGAGTGCCATATGTTGATGAGATCATGATTAGGGGTAGTTACTAGACATTTTTTACCAAGTTTAGTATTCCGGAAATCGTTCAGTGACCGAACAACAAATTTAACGTCAAAATTGTGTCAGGACGTGATGAAACTATTGGTTGTGAGACAACATCTGTCTACTGCCTATCACTCGGAAACCCAAGGAGCATTAGAGAGATTTAATCAAACCCCAAAGAGTATGTTAACGAAGTACTGCAACAAAATCAAGAAAGCATGGGATGTAGCCCGAATGAAATGGTGTTTGGACGAGAAGTAAGAGGACCGATTGAAATGTTGTCAGAAAAATGGAAAAATCAAGACGAAATGAATGAAGAATATGTCAGGAATTTGAGGAAAAGGATAGGCGAGATAAGAAAGTTTTCCCTCGAAAACCTGAAAACGAGACAAGGTAAAACAAAGAGAAGATTTGACATGAAAAGTAAGGACAAACAGTTTGCGGGAGGGCAACAGATGTTGGTTTTCTTACCGATAAGGAGATTCCCACTCGCCAACAAGTTCCAAGGACCTTTCCGGATTTTGGAGATCTGTGACCGGACCTATGTTATCGAAACCCCAGGAAGAAGGAAAAGTCAAAGGAAGGTACACGTTAACTTATTGAAGGTTTACTTAAACGAAAATGAGACCAAAGTTCACAGGTGTGTGAGGCACAAACCATTCCATCCATGGAAGATGATGATGGATATAAGGTAGGGGCTGTAACCAAAGTGAATAATTCGCCAAACATTAGAAACTTAGAAAGAAGATTAAATCATATAAACAAGGAGCAGTAAGAGGAATTAAGCCGAATGATTAGAAGTTTCCTAGAAATTATCTTGGACGTTTCAAAAAGAACCAACAAGACCATGAAAAGACCATTCAAACAACGCGCTTGTTGCCGGTCGCCGTATCAATGAAAAGTCATAAGAAAACAAGTGGACTATTTGTTACAAAATGGATTAGCCGGACAAAGCTCTAGCCCTTACAGTTCTCCATGCTTGCTCATAAAAAAAAACCCAAGGGATCTTTCAGGATGTGTACGGACTATCGAAAGTTGAATTCGATCAGTGTGGCTGACAATTACTGATTTGCCACTCATAGGATCAACTACTCCACAACATTGGACAATCGAGGTTCGTTTCTAAGATCGACTTGTTAAAATTATTATCAAATTCCTTTGGACGACAACCCAAATTCCTTATCCAAGTGGATGCGTCAGAGAATGGGATTGGAGCTGTCTTATTGCATGAAGGCAAGGAAGGAATCTTTCACCCCGTCTGCTTTATGTCGTCAAAACTGAAGAAGCATCAATTAGCTTACACGACAGTTGAAAAGTTACTATTCGCACTAATCACAGCGATAAGGAAATTTGAAGTTTATGTAATTAGACCACAGAACGAAGAAATTACGGTTTACTGGAATCACAATCCTTTAACTTTTGTTGATAAAATGAAGAATAATAATCAAAGGTTAACTAGATGGTTATTATGTTTGCAACCATATTCTATTAATATGAAGCATATATCAGGTAAAGATACCATGGTTGCAGATTATTTATATCGGGCTAAATTGGTGGATTCAGGCACGGAATAAATAAACTTTTTATGGGGAGCTACCTTACGAAGCTTGTCTAGTATGAGAGTAAATATTTTATTTATATATTTTATTTGTGTATTTAAGAGATGTATAGCCAGCTCATAAGGTGGATCTCACTACTGTAGGATTAAGCAAATGTAAGTAAATTAATTAGGACTTTCATCATTAATTTAATTGTATTTTTATTGTTCCGAATATGTAAATTTACATTAAATTTAAAGAAATAAATTTTGATTTAACGTATTTTTGTTACGAAGTCTCATGTAACTTGTTAAAAGGTATGCTGTATTACACACACGAGGTAAGACGAGGGATTTCATCATATTTTCCACTTGGTTAGAAAATGTATGAAGATTTTAGATTACGGTGTTCTCTTTTTTGTAATGTTATGAGAGGTAGTGGGTGAAGTTAGCTTAGAGTGCTGTCCTCGCCAGGCTACGTTGATACCCTTCTTCAAATATTGACAAGTTGACAACCTGACATTGGGAGATTCCGTCCGGACCATGAGCAACTCTAGCGCCGTAAAGCCCTGCAGCCAAGCTTCTAGTATAATATACAAGAAGGTCCTAGAGTAATAAGGTTGATATACAGGTATATATATATATATATATATATATATATATATATATATATATATATATACATATATATATATATATATATATATATATATATATATATATATATATGTATATATATATATAGGGATATAACATGCATAACAGACAGACAGAGAGATTCAGCCCACATTCCGATAATTCTGTGTCCTCCTCACCAGCCTCTATCCAACCACATAGTGTTGCCTCTCATACGGGAAGTGTGGCGCCTCTTAAAAGTGTACAGTGTTCGTGAAACATTGAAATATTTTTGCATGTGATTAGGAGTAAAGGGAAGTGAGTATTACCCGTAAATTTTATATTGAAGATTATTTGTAACTGGCCCTGTAAAATTAGTTAAAGTGAAGTGCATTAAAATTTTTGTTTAACCACTCTGTAACCTTGTGTGAACGAAAGACGTAAGGATAACAGTTACTGTATATATATATATATATATATATATATATATATATATATATATATATATATATATATATATATATATATATATATATATATATATATATATATATATATATATATATGGATAAATATCAACACAACATCGTGTTCAAATAGAAATAAATTTCTACCTCATACTTGGGATCGAACGCTAGCCCCTTCTAATGAAAGGCCAGGTCGAAACCAACCATGCCACAAGAGCCCATAAAAGGAAATCTGAACCTGACACTAATCTAGCTGTCCGAGAATTTACCTGGTGAGACATCAGTCTCTTTACCAGCGAGTTTTACCAGATTTCCCCGGGCCACCACGTAACACAATTGGTAGTAATTCATTCAAATTACCCCTAATGAGTCAATATGGATAAATATCAACACAACATCGTGTTCAAATAGAAATAAATTTCTACCTCATACTTGGGATCGAACGCTAGCCCCTTCTAATGAAAGGCCAGGTCGAAACCAACCATGCCACGAGAGCCTATAAAAGGAAATCTGAACCTGACACTAATCTAGCTGTCCGAGGATTTACCTGGTGATACATCAGTCTCTTTACCAGCGAGTTTTACCAGATTTCCCCGGGCCACCACGTGACACAATTGGTAGTAATTCATTCAAATTACCCCTAATGAGTCAATATGGATAAATATCAACACAACATCGTGTTCAAATAGAAATAAATTTCTACCTCATACTTGGGATCGAACGCTAGCCCCTTCTAATGAAAGGCCAGGTCGAAACCAACCATGCCACGAGAGCCCATAAAAGGAAATCTGAACCTGACACTAATCTAGCTGTCCGAGGATTTACCTGGTGAGACATCAGTCTCTTTACCAGCGAGTTTTACCAGATTTCCCCGGGCCACCACGTGACACAATTGGTAGTAATTCATTCAAATTACCCCTAATGAGTCAATATGGATAAATATCAACACAACATCGTGTTCAAATAGAAATAAATTTCTACCTCATACTTGGGATCGAACGCTAGCCCCTTCTAATGAAAGGCCAGGTCGAAACCAACCATGCCACGAGAGCCCATAAAAGGAAATCTGAACCTGACACTAATCTAGCTGTCTGAGGATTTACCTGGTGAGACATCAGTCTCTTTACCAGCGAGTTTTACCAGATTTCCCCGGGCCACCACGTGACACAATTGGTAGTAATTCATTCAAATTACCCATAATGAGTCAATATGGATAAATATCAACACAACATCGTGTTCAAATAGAAATAAATTTCTACCTCATACTTGGGATCGAACGCTAGCCCCTTCTAATGAAAGGCCAGGTCGAAACCAACCATGCCACGAGAACCCATAAAAGGAAATCTGAACCTGACACTAATCTAGCTGTCCGAGGATTTACCTGGTGAGACATCAGTCTCTTTACCAGCGAGTTTTACCAGATTTCCCCGGGCCACCACGTGACACAATTGGTAGTAATTCATTCAAATTACCCCTAATGAGTCAATATGGATAAATATCAACACAACATCGTGTTCAAATAGAAATAAATTTCTACCTCATACTTGGGATCGAACGCTAGCCCCTTCTAATGAAAGGCCAGGTCGAAACCAACCATGCCACGAGAGCCCATAAAAGGAAATCTGAACCTGACACTAATCTAGCTGTCCGAAGATTTACCTGGTGAGACATCAGTCTCTTTACCAGCGAGTTTTACCAGATTTCCCCGGGCCACCACGTGACACAATTGGTAGTAATTCATTCAAATTACCCCTAATGAGTCAATATGGATAAATATCAACACAACATCGTGTTCAAATAGAAATAAATTTCTACCTCATACTTGGGATCGAACGCTAGCCCCTTCTAATGAAAGGCCAGGTCGAAACCAACCATGCCACGAGAGCCCATAAAAGGAAATCTGAACCTGACACTAATCTAGCTGTCCGAGGATTTACCTGGTGAGACATCAGTCTCTTTACCAGCGAGTTTTACCAGATTTCCCCGGGCCACCACGTGACACAATTGGTAGTAATTCATTCAAATTACCCCTAATGAGTCAATATGGATAAATATCAACACAACATCGTGTTCAAATAGAAATAAATTTCTACCTCATACTTGGGATCGAACGCTAGCCCCTTCTAATGAAAGGCCAGGTCGAAACCAACCATGCCACGAGAGCCCATAAAAGGAAATCTGAACCTGACACTAATCTAGCTGTCCGAGGATTTACCTGGTGAGAATTCAGTCTCTTTACCAGCGAGTTTTACCAGATTTCCCCGGGCCACCACGTGACACAATTGGTAGTAATTCATTCAAATTACCCCTAATGAGTCAATATGGATAAATATCAACACAACATCGTGTTCAAATAGAAATAAATTTCTACCTCATACTTGGGATCGAACGCTAGCCCCTTCTAATGAAAGGCCAGGTCGAAACCAACCATGCCACGAGAGCCCATAAAAGGAAATCTGAACCTGACACTAATCTAGCTGTCCGAGGATTTACCTGGTGAGACATCAGTCTCTTTACCAGCGAGTTTTACCAGATTTCCCCGGGCCACCACGTGACACAATTGGTAGTAATTCATTCAAATTACCCCTAATGAGTCAATATGGATAAATATCAACACAACATCGTGTTCAAATAGAAATAAATTTCTACCTCATACTTGGGATCGAACGCTAGCCCCTTCTAATGAAAGGCCAGGTCGAAACCAACCATGCCACGAGAGCCCATAAAAGGAAATCTGAACCTGACACTAATCTAGCTGTCCGAGGATTTACCTGGTGAGACATCAGTCTCTTTACCAGCGAGTTTTACCAGATTTCCCCGGGCCACCACGTGACACAATTGGTAGTAATTCATTCAAATTACCCCTAATGAGTCAATATGGATAAATATCAACACAACATCGTGTTCAAATAGAAATAAATTTCTACCTCATACTTGGGATCGAACGCTAGCCCCTTCTAATGAAAGGCCAGGTCGAAACCAACCATGCCACGAGAACCCATAAAAGGAAATCTGAACCTGACACTAATCTAGCTGTCCGAGGATTTACCTGGTGAGACATCAGTCTCTTTACCAGCGAGTTTTACCAGATTTCCCCGGGCCACCACGTGACACAATTGGTAGTAATTCATTCAAATTACCCCTAATGAGTCAATATGGATAAATATCAACACAACATCGTGTTCAAATAGAAATAAATTTCTACCTCATACTTGGGATCGAACGCTAGCCCCTTCTAATGAAAGGCCAGGTCGAAACCAACCATGCCACGAGAGCCCATAAAAGGAAATCTGAACCTGACACTAATCTAGCTGTCCGAGGATTTACCTGGTGAGACATCAGTCTCTTTACCAGCGAGTTTTACCAGATTTCCCCGGGCCACCACGTGACACAATTGGTAGTAATTCATTCAAATTACCCCTAATGAGTCAATATGGATAAATATCAACACAACATCGTGTTCAAATAGAAATAAATTTCTACCTCATACTTGGGATCGAACGCTAGCCCCTTCTAATGAAAGGCCAGGTCGAAACCAACCATGCCACGAGAGCCCATAAAAGGAAATCTGAACCTGACACTAATCTAGCTGTCCGAGGATTTACCTGGTGAGACATCAGTCTCTTTACCAGCGAGTTTTACCAGATTTCCCCGGGCCACCACGTGACACAATTGGTAGTAATTCATTCAAATTACCCCTAATGAGTCAATATGGATAAATATCAACACAACGTAGTGTTCAAATAGAAATAAATTTCTACCTCATACTTGGGATCGAACGCTAGCCCCTTCTAATGAAAGGCCAGGTCGAAACCAACCATGCCACGAGAGCCCATAAAAGGAAATCTGAACCTGACACTAATCTAGCTGTCCGAGGATTTACCTGGTGAGACATCAGTCTCTTTACCAGCGAGTTTTACCAGATTTCTCCGGGCCACCACGTGACACAATTGGTAGTAATTCATTCAAATTACCCCTAATGAGTCAATATGGATAAATATCAACACAACATCGTGTTCAAATAGAAATAAATTTCTACCTCATACTTGGGATCGAACGCTAGCCCCTTCTAATGAAAGGCCAGGTCGAAACCAACCATGCCACGAGAGCCCATAAAAGGAAATCTGAACCTGACACTAATCTAGCTGTCCGAGGATTTACCTGGTGAGACATCAATTGTGTCACGTGGTGGCCCGGGGAAATCTGGTAAAACTCGCTGGTAAAGAGACTGATGTCTCACCAGGTAAATCCTCGGACAGCTAGATTAGTGTCAGGTTCAGATTTCCTTTTATGGGCTCTCGTGGCATGGTTGGTTTCGACCTGGCCTTTCATTAGAAGGGGCTAGCGTTCGATCCCAATTATGAGGTAGAAATTTATTTCTATTTGAACACGATGTTGTGTTCATATTTATCCATATTGACTCATTAGGGGTAATTTGAATAAATTACTACCAATTGTGTCACGTGGTGGCCCGGGGAAATCTGGTAAAACTCGCTGGTAAAGAGACTGATGTCTCACCAGGTAAATCCTCGGACAGCTAGATTAGTGTCAGGTTCAGATTTCCTTTTATGGGCTCTCGTGGCATGGTTGGTTTCGACCTGGCCTTTCATTAGAAGGGGCTAGCGTTCGATCCCAAGTATGAGGTAGAAATTTATTTCTATTTGAACACGATGTTGTGTTGATATTTATCCATATTGACTCATTAGGGGTAATTTGAATGAATTACTACCAATTGTGTCACGTGGTGGCCCGGGGAAATCTGGTAAAACTCGCTGGTAAAGAGACTGATGTCTCACCAGGTAAATCCTCGGACAGCTAGATTAGTGTCAGGTTCAGATTTCCTTTTATGGGCTCTCGTGGCATGGTTGGTTTCGACCTGGCCTTTCATTAGAAGGGGCTAGCGTTCGATCCCAAGTATGAGGTAGAAATTTATTTCTATTTGAACACGATGTTGTGTTGATATTTATCCATATTGACTCATTAGGGGTAATTTGAATGAATTACTACCAATTGTGTCACGTGGTGGCCCGGGGAAATCTGGTAAAACTCGCTGGTAAAGAGACTGATGTCTCACCAGGTAAATCCTCGGACAGCTAGATTAGTGTCAGGTTCAGATTTCCTTTTATGGGCTCCCGTGGCATGGTTGGTTACGACCTGGCCTTTCATTAGAAGGGGCTAGCGTTCGATCCCAAGTATGAGGTAGAAATTTATTTCTATTTGAACACGATGTTGTGTTGATATTCATCCATATTGACTCATTAGGGGTAATTTGAATGAATTACTACCAATTGTGTCACGTGGTGGCCCGGGGAAATCTGGTAAAACTCGCTGGTAAAGAGACTGATGTCTCACCAGGTAAATCCTCGGACAGCTAGATTAGTGTCAGGTTCAGATTTCCTTTTATGGGCTCTCGTGGCATGGTTGGTTTCGACCTGGCCTTTCATTAGAAGGGGCTAGCGTTCGATCCCAAGTATGAGGTAGAAATTTATTTCTATTTGAACACGATGTTGTGTTGATATTTATCCATATTGACTCATTAGGGGTAATTTGAATGAATTACTACCAATTGTGTCACGTGGTGGCCCGGGGAAATCTGGTAAAACTCGCTGGTAAAGAGACTGATGTCTCACCAGGTAAATCCTCGGACAGCTAGATTAGTGTCAGGTTCAGATTTCCTTTTATGGGCTCTCGTGGCATGGTTGGTTTTGACCTGGCCTTTCATTAGAAGGGGCTAGCGTTCGATCCCAAGTATGAGGTAGAAATTTATTTCTATTTGAACACGATGTTGTGTTGATATTTATCCATATTGACTCATTAGGGGTAATTTGAATGAATTACTACCAATTGTGTCACGTGGTGGCCCGGGGAAATCTGGTAAAACTCGCTGGTAAAGAGACTGATGTCTCACCAGGTAAATCCTCGGACAGCTAGATTAGTGTCAGGTTCAGATTTCCTTTTATGGGCTCTCGTGACATGGTTGGTTTCGACCTGGCCTTTCATTAGAAGGGGCTAGCGTTCGATCCCAAGTATGAGGTAGAAATTTATTTCTATTTGAACACGATGTTGAGTTGATATTTATCCATATTGACTCATTAGGGGTAATTTGAATGAATTACTACCAATTGTGTCACGTGGTGGCCCGGGGAAATCTGGTAAAACTCGCTGGTAAAGAGACTGATGTCTCACCAGGTAAATCCTCGGACAGCTAGATTAGTGTCAGGTTCAGATTTCCTTTTATGGGCTCTCGTGGCATGGTTGGTTTCGACCTGGCCTTTCATTAGAAGGGGCTAGCGTTCGATCCCAAGTATGAGGTAGAAATTTATTTCTATTTGAACACGATGTTGTGTTGATATTTATCCGTATTGACTCATTAGGGGTAATTTGAATGAATTACTACCAATTGTGTCACGTGGTGGCCCGGGGAAATCTGGTAAAACTCGCTGGTAAAGAGACTGATGTCTCACCAGGTAAATCCTCGGACAGCTAGATTAGTGTCAGGTTCAGATTTCCTTTTATGGGCTCTCGTGGCATGGTTGGTTTCGACCTGGCCTTTCATTAGAAGGGGCTAGCGTTCGATCCCAAGTATGAGGTAGAAATATATATATATATATATATATATATATATATATATATATATATATATATATATGTGTGTGTGTGTGTGTGTGTGTGTGTGTAAGTGTCATTATAGGTTATTCACTGGAGTTTTTTAAAGTTTTAACTTTTTCATTAATTGTCATAATGAAATCGTTTTATAAATTAATTTCCAGTGAAACAAGTGATTTTTTTTTTCAAGTGTTTTGCAATGTCTAGGGTTTAATTCAGATTTGAATTTTGAGCGATTTACTTTTGGTGTTAATTCTTTTGAATTGTTATTTTCATAGAATATATTTATTTTTGTAAAGTCCGTATTATATCGATCACCATTACTTCATACAGTAATTTGCTTGCTTTCCCTTACTAAGAACCGAAGTAAGAGGTTAGGTTTATAATAGTTCGCGTAAAGTAATCACTCAGTTTTTTTTTTATTAACAATGGTTAGTAGCAGAATAAACAACTCGTAAATATAGTAATTGATGTATAATAAATAAAAAAAAATCTATAGCTTTAATCCTACTCTCCCACGTGATTCTGACAGTAACAGGTTAACGATAACAGTGTAGACTCTAGGATTATAGAATATATATCAATTCGCGTCCCTCGGTGAAAAAATTTCTTATCAAATTAAAAATGATTGGATGCATTTTATCATATGCAGGTATATATATATATATATATATATATATATATATATATATATATATATATATATATATATATATATATATAGATTATATATATGCATATATACAAACAGTACATACACAAATAATATATATATATATATATATATATATATATATATATATATATATATATATATATATATATATATATATATATATATAGTCTATGTGAATCTCCTTGGGGCCAAATGATTATTTTCGAGCTTCATTACATCAATATTATTCTTTCATGGAGTGATTAATCTCTTGTTTAAATATAGTGCTGTGAATGATTTTAAGTCCCTCAAAAGGGTGGAGTGTGATGGTAAGATGCCGTTCCATTTCGTTTCTTTACTGGGTGAACTTTAGTTTGAACATTTACATTGCAATTACATTTACAATTACAGAGTTAGATTAATACACAAAATTGAGAACAAATTATTTCTCTTGTAGAACAGAAGGCTGCAAACGTACATTGTTACTTCACAATTCATAATAGGTTGTGAAATCCATGAGTTCCCTAATTAGCCAGGAAGGGAACTCGGTCTTGTGCAGGGATCCTCCCATGGACACATTTTCTTGATAAATTCCTCCTACAGTACATCTTCCCGGCAGGAGTTAAAGGTATTCTTCCACCTCTCGGGTAAAATGAGAACCCCAACTGATAACTTCTTTCCTTCTGCTACTGACGGCTAAGATGATCCTCATTCTTGATGTTGATAAGTGCCCGTCACATTGGCACCTGGTGAGGGGCCTCGCCCCAAGATATAGATTATATATGTAAGTATATATATAAATTATATATATATATATATATATATATATATATATATATATATATATATATATGCATATATATAGTATATATTTATATATATACAGTATATGTATATATATATATATATATATATATATATATATATATATATATATATATAGTATATATTTATATATATACAGTATACATATATACATATATATATATATATATATATATATATATATGTATATATATGCTTATGTATATGTATGCCTATGTATATACAGTATATGTATATGTATATATGTATATTTATATGTATATATGTATATTTATATGTGTATATTTACATATAGAATTTTATTTATAGTTATATATATATATATATATATATATATAAACTATAAGTAAAAATAAATTTCTATACATATATATATATATATATATATATATACACACACACATATATATATATATATATATATATATATATATATATATAAGTATATATATATATATATATATATACTTTATATATATATATATATATATATATATATATATATATATATATATATATATATATATACTTATATATGCATATGCATATATATACATATACTTATATATACATATGCATATATATACATATACTTATATATACATATGCATATATATACATATACACATGCATATATATACATATACTTATATATACATATGCATATATATACATATACATATATATATATATATATATATATATATATATATATATATATGTATATATATAAATATATGTATATATATACACACACACGTATATATATATATATATATATGCATATATATGTATATATATATATATATATATATATATATATATATATATATATATATATATATGCATATATATACAAATATATATAAATATATATATATATATATATATATATATATATATATATATGTATATATATATATATATATTTATATATATATATAATTCATATATATATGCATATATATACAATATATATATATATATATATATATATATATATATATATATATATATATATAAATTATATATATATATATATATATATATATATATATATAATTTATATATATATATTCATACATATATATACATATGTATATATATAATTTATATATATATATATATATATATATATATATATATATATATATATATATATATATATATATGCTGTAAATGACAATTAAATATAGGGTTATACTTCCTTGTAACAGCAGTACACCGTTTTACGGGCCTCACAGTAAGAGAAATTATAAACTATTCTCCCGCTATTAAGCATCGCCTTCAAGTGTGCGGGTACTTTCATTTCGTCTCAAGTGTTTCTGGCATGAGAAAGTTTAACTTATTCTCATTTTTACGAGTCCTCGTCAGTTAAATTATTTATATATCACATAAGTAACTGTGGTATCTATATTGTATGTAGATGTATTAAGTCATTCTTTTCGGTCGTCTTAAGAACTCGTTAAGTTTCATCTGCTATTAGGTCTTTAGTTTGCATGTGTATTTGCAAGTATTCTAATCGTATTCTAGGACAGAAAAAAAATATATTTGGTAATCTGGTGTTTTTTAGTGTGCCATATATTGGTTGATTTGAATTCTCAAAAGACAGAAAAAAATATAATTGGAAGTCTGGATTTTATTATTCTGCCATCTATTGGTTGATATGGAAAACAATTCAGCAAAGAGGTTGGTGAGGAGGTAGGGAGAGTCTTAAAAAGAGAAACAATACTCTTAAGTAACTGCTCCAGTTTACAGATCCTTCCAGGACGGGTTAATTCCTCTAATAAGTTGAAACTACCGTTTACCTCTCTGATAATTTTATATTTGTTTGTGAATGTGTCTGGATTTTTTTTATGGATAATTGCCTATTCGTGCTATATAAAAAAAGCAATTTGACAGTTCTTGAGGGCAACTAGAATGCTAAGAGCCTCGTGTGAAGCATAGCAAGCAACCCCCCTTAAGAGGATTCTTCTATCAACCTTCTTCTTCCGCCTGTCATAATGGATTATCCCCCTTTTCCCGGAAGGGATTAGGAAGGTACAATACCCTTAGTTGTAAATAACTAGTAGAAACTGGTGGCGATTCTTGCTACAATTTGACAGTTCTCGGAGTCGACCAGAAAGCCTTGTGTCAAGTATAGCAAACTAAGGCCTGTGAAGAGGCTTCGTCTATCAACCATCCTCCCCCACCTTTCATAATGGATTCGTCCCATTTTATCTGGAGGGGATTAAAAAGGTACAGTCCCTTAGTTGTAATTAAAAAGTAGAAAATTGTGGCTATGTGGAAGTATACAGCTTGCATGACACAGTTACATCTTTATTATATTAGTTTCGAGTATTTTGATAATAGTTTATTCTTCAACAAAATGTCTGTCAGAAATAAAAGGAAATCTTCGTCTTAATATCGATATCAAGGTAATAATCATTAATCATTTCTGATTGGAGGCAGATTTTAATGAAAGGAGAATGGATCAAGATTGGCTTCATCTCTCTCTCTCTCTCTCTCTCTCTCTCTCTCTCTCTCTCTCTCTCTCTCTCTCTCTCTCTCTCTCTCTTTTGGAATCCCATTTTCTTCCTACAAAATAAATCTTTAATATCACGGCAAAAAACAATAAAACACAAAAAAATTAACTTAATAATAAAAAAGATTTGATGAATTTGGTTCATATTAAGTAGTAATGAACATAGATAATTAAGTAAATTAATAATTAACGATAAATAAACCAATAAGTATGAAAGATATTAGCTAAATATTATCGAGTAAAAAATTATCAACTGATATTCTTTGATAAAGACAATACTTCAAAACTCCAAACACTTGATAGTTTATTTAAAAGTTTAAAGGTAACTCATGAATGGCAGAAGTAAGGCACGGGACAATGCTTCGCCACACAAGCAAGGACCAAGGAGGGCTAGGTAACACCTGATGACTCGGCAGGTAGAACCATAGGCTATACCAAACTCCATATCCTTAGCTCACAAAGTTAGAGAGGTAACACTACTAGAAACTACCTAGCAGATCGCCAGGTAGGGTACGTATTCAGTAGGCTACCAAAAGTTTTATTGTTTACGCAGTTGATATTTTGGAAACGAGATATTAAGGAAAATAACGGTAACCATATTTAGTGTATTACTGAATAGTTTACGTAAATAAATGTAATTGTAATAACTTAATTGGGATGATGATTGGTGGTTGTTGTTGTCATTCAAAAGGGGTATTATTGTTGTTGTTGTTGTTGTTGTCATTCTAAAGGTGTAAACATTCACATTGAACAAGAAGAAACAGGTCAGTAAAAAGTAAGTTGTCATATAACAAATATCGTAAATGGGATGGATATGATAAAATAAGTAAAGGGAGAATAAAAAAAAAAAAAGGAAATAAAGAAGCTAGACAAAAATGAGTTAAACCATACGCAAATAACGGAAATTCATAATTTCAAAAGAGTTAGGATCGAGAAACAGAATTCTGTAAATAAATGATACTTTAATTACTAGCGAAACATGTTGGTATTTTTCTTTATTCTTTAATAGGGCTGGGGCATGATAATTTACGAATCGGTCTATTAAAATGTGAAGTCTATCTCTCACTCTGTCTATTGTTTACATCTGGGAGACTGGTTTCGAGTCGAGTTACTGCGCATGCGTTGCTTGCATTCGCTTTGGACAGCTTTTCTGTTTTTTTGTACGAGGTAATCATTACCCGATTTTTTTTTTTTTAACCAATTAGGAGAATCCAAATGTTTATGTCCAAGTTTCTGGATGTTGTTTTACAACAGCCATTTTTCCTACCCTTCCCTTCAGTTTTAGTTAAACCACCATCACATAAAGACGGCTCCAAGAGGAATCTTAAGGGAAGTACAATCTATTTCGAAATTTAGTGTAATTTCAACTATGTCGACAACTGATTATGATGGAAATGCTCTCCGTTCAGTGTAACGCTATTGTTACTCACGTGAAATTAAAAATAACCGAGAAATATGGCCTCAAAGATCCGATTCTGACTTATTTTTCTTGGTAAGACCAACACATTTCAACTGCAAAGCTTTTATAAAGAAGGCCGGTGTCAATCATAAGTTAAGGAATTGCTTGTGATTTACTTTATCATAATGTAAGGATGTGTTTGTGATTTACTATTATTTTGTGACCGGCCAGTGGATGTGACCTGGGAAGGGGGTGGGTCTAGGGGCTGAGACCCGGGAAGTGGGGTCCGTTGGCTTGCCCCCCCCCCCCCCCCCCCCCAGCTAGGGGTTGTGACCTGGGAACTACTAGGTTAGGTTAGGTGGATTGGTAAGATTCTGTACCCTCTTATAAATCTCAAGTGTTAAATAATCGCGTTTTTGCCAGTTTCAGCCACTTATATGAACCTTATATTTTTCCAACTGGTTATCTTGTGCTTATTTTTCATTCCTGACCATTATTATTGCTGCAGATCACTAAATTCTTTGGCCTTTCCCCACCCAAAAAACCACGGTTTCCCACTGGGGTCCTCCATAAGTGTCTTAATATAAGGGAGTGCAAAAACTCATGAACGGGTGGTTTGCCCCATTAATCATAGTCAGAAATACATAAAACATAATATAACGAGTATTTGGCTTGAAATTAAAGTATCATATATCTACCCAGAATTCTAGGCATTTCATGGGAGGAAATAAACAAAAGAGACATCGTTGGCGTCAACAGAATGTAGTGACATACGGACATTTTCACTAATTATTTTGCTGTCTTTATTTCTTTCTAATTACATATTTAGTGTTATAATACTTGAACATGGTATAAGTAATTAGATTTGATTACTGGTATATTATTTCAATGGGGAGGTAGAGAATTAGATGGCGAAATAAGGAGAGAAGATTTTTAGTGGAAGAGGATGCCATTGATAGAAGGCATTGGAGATGGCTCATCAGGCAACCGGTCCCTTAATGTAGGGATAAGGGTGGAAAAGAAGATATTATTTCAAGAAAATAATCACATTGTCAGAGGGTGTTTACGATTTTTGCCCTCAAAAGTTCCTGGCTTTAAGGGTATCGTGAAAGGGTAGAGTTGTGTTACTTTTACAGGGAAGGTAGGACAACATTTTAAGAAAAGATGGGCAAAAAATGCATCTCTCTCTCTCTCTCTCTCTCTCTCTCTCTCTCTCTCTCTCTCTCTCTCTCTCTCTCTCTCTCTCTCTCTCCATCTGCTGAGATAGAATAAATTTTGTTAAAAGAATAAATTCCTTTTTACTTGGCAACAATTCTTGACTCAAACAAACGCAACCAAATAATTTAAGATAGGTGTTGAAAAAAAAAATCATAATTGTAAAATGAAAATTCTTAGCATCTAACTCAATAATAAGTAACTAGAATCCAATGAGCATATTCATGAATACCTTAAAACATCAATAAAGAGAAATTACTCAAATCAATTCTGCCATCCAGGAGATTCGGGCATTTTTACAGATAATCTGAAAACAGGAGTTTTGGGAAGAAAGTGGTGTTCTTACTGACAATACAATATTACGGGGACTTGATTAATCCACAAAAGCCTCTGAGGCTAAGGCTATAAACAAACACAAAATCATGTTACTAATAACGTCCTGTTAAATTAGCCTGTTTTCGAATGGGGTGAGGATAAATGCAAGTACAGGCTATTGGTGTCTACAAACACTTATGCCAAAAATTAATATCCTTAGACAGAAGAGTATGTTGATAACATTCCTTTAAATAACTATATTTCTTATTGACGGAATGTAGATAAAATCTAACTTTGCTTATCGAAAAAAATAACAGAAGCATTTATCGTACATCAAATTAAGTGATGAAAAAGCCAAAAAAAATATATTTACTATGACGCGTCATTTGGAAAGTCTACCTGAAAACTATAAATCATGAGGATCTTTAAGGTTTCACTGCCGCAAAACCTATGAAAAAATACACTTTTCTGATGCGGTTGATTATGCTCTTTTCGAAGAATGAAAAATAAAAACGTTATGGCCAGTTAAAGATGGTTATTTCCTATGCATTTGTTAAGAAACTTTAATTTTCATTTTTTCCTTAGATAACATGGCTAGCCTAACCTAACCTAACCTAACCTAACCTAACCTAGCCAAACCACCCTAACCCAACCTTTTAGGTTAGACATAAGGTTAGATTAGACGTTGGGCTAGCCATATTATCTGCGGAAAAAAGGAAAGTTAATTCAATTAACAAATGCTTAGGAAATAACCATCTTTAACTGGCCATAACTTTTTTATTTTTCATTTCTCGAAAAAAAAAAATTCATTTTCGGAAAGATCATAAAAATCTACATTAGCAAAGTGTATTTTGGTTTCATAGTTTTTGCGGCAGAGAAACCGAAAAGATCCAATTATGATACAAGGCCCAATGGGACGAATAACCAACTGTCATTATCGAATATAAATGGGAGTAAAAGCTAAAAAATATGGAGAGAAGAGAAACATGGGTTGATTGAATTGGGGAGGAAAGGTCTCTCGTTTGAATAAAAGAAAATGTAACTAAGAAAAACTAAAGAAAATGTACTGTCTTTGTAAACAGAAGGAAAATCCAGTTGTATTCGATTTATCTATCTCTGCCTCAAAAAAGGAATCTGTAGAGAATTTTAGATTATTGACAGACAATTAACAAATATATAAAATTTTCATTTCATGATAAGAATTTAATCTTTCGGTAAAGAAAAAGCTATTTGTGACGTCATGTGGCAAAGGGCTAAAAGTTGAAAAATTCCACAGCCAAGGATTACAGAAAAGCCTAAATTGAAATTAGACAATGCATTATTGATTTTTTAATTATCAGTAAATAAATCATAAATAATTACTATCAAATACCTCATGCGGGAAGTACAGTAAGGAATTATTCATGTTAAAAAGGCTGTATTGTTTAAGCATTACTAATAAAAAATGCCATTAATGTATTGTCATATTTTCCTTTACTTGGTAACAGTTATTTAGGCTAACCTATAGAAACGACTCGAATTAATCCTATCATTAAGGGGAAAATGGCATTTATTAAGGTATTCTGAAATCCTAGATATTTGGGGAGACAGCGGCGTTTTTCATGACAAAAATTTTCGAAATGAAAAATTAGATATATCTTTGTTGAACAATACATTCACCAAAACAGATATCGATAACCTCTAGACTTATTTTGATAATTCCATAGCAATATCATACTTTTATCTTATATATAGATGACATGTTGAAAATATCGAACGTTTAGCCAATCATAAAAAGAAAAGAGAGGCAGCTATTCCTCGAAAAGTAGATACATAATGAACAAGCCAATAAAATAAGTTTACTCTGACACATCTTTTGGCAGGTCTGGCTAAAACGATGAATTATGATACAAGGCCCATTGAGACGGAGTCTCATTGTGCATCTGTTCCTTATTTCAGTGTATTCTGAATTATAGGTATATTCCTTCAGTTTTATCCAGATACTCCGTCTATAGTCTAGCTTTTTTTTTTTTTCCTTCCTTTTAGATGAGGAATATTTACCCGAAACCTTACTATTCTGTGGGCACTTTTCCCAATATTTTCTCATACTGAAACACTGGATACTAAATTTTCATCTGTTGTGAGCACAATATCTGGTATGTTGTTTGCCCTAGTTGGTTTATCGACCCACTGATGAAGGAATTCATTAATGATAAATTCTAGTAGTTTATGTCCCTCTGGGCTTGATGTAGAATTCATAGTGTCCTAGTATACTGTATACTGCTGCACTGAAATCTCCCATTAGGACAGCTAGCTGTATGTATGGTCTAATAAATAAATGTAAAAAAAAAAATTACGAAATTGATCTTGAATATAGAGTAAAAATAAGTTAAACATTTAGAAGATTACGGGTAAATGTACAGACGACCAACCCTTTTAATGATGTTCCCGTAAAGTCAGTCTTCTATGACCAGGAGTATCGGTACCCCACCAAAGAACACCTGGCTAGGTCTTTAATCCACCAAGATTTTGTCTTTATTTGGAAACTGAATAATCAAAACCAAATAATTAACTAAATTATAATTAACTAAATAATCAACTAAATTTAATAATTTATGGGTCCTAGCACCTATGGACTGCGACTTGATTCTGATCCTATTTTCTTATACACAGGTCAAGCTTTCCTTAATTCATTGGAATGACCACAAAGAGGACGATAGTCCCAATAACCATTTCTCGTCCTTGGGCTGCAAATCAAACGCCTTTTGTTTTTTTATCTGATTATCTTGTACGCGGTAGTACTTTTGGGATGTATATAAATCCATATTTAACCCGATCACAATATGCACTGTTCAAAAGATGAATTATTAAGTGTACATTGGTATAAATAATGAAATAATTAACACAAATTATTCCGAGTGATATTTGTGAAAAATTTTCCAGGCATATTGCTTTATGAAGACCATGCACCTGAAGCACAAGAATAGAATCTACTTGAGATAATAAAAATGATAGAAAAAAAAAAGATTCTCGACAATCACATGCACACTAAAATGAAATAAATCTTTACCTCGCCGTTATCACAAAACCTTAAATGACAAGGTCTGCGGCTTCTGACGTGTCATATAATTCACTAATACACTATTTTGTCTCGAATACGAAAATAAATTGCTGCAAAGTAAACAGTGAATCCATGATACATATTTGAATTGCCATTTCTATTTTGTTGCGGAGGCAACTTGAAAACAGGGATGGTAACTATCTCCCCGGTAATCTGAAAATGGTATCAAGTTACCCGGGGAGGGGGGGAGGCAGTTTGAAACTGGGTGTAGCTTGAAACCTTTACACCGGGTTATTGAGAGAGAGAGAGAGAGAGAGAGAGAGAGAGAGAGAG
>NC_090731.1:37113828-37121328 GCF_036898095.1 Palaemon carinicauda | reverse complement strand
TATAACTAAACAAAATTAATATAAGGCCTGTTCAAGTAAAAAGCACGAGTAAAAATATGAAAATTAAGAGGAAATAAAATAATCTACCGATGTTTAAATTGATTTTGCAGCCATCGTTGAAAAATCTCGTTAGCTCGGAGTCCATATTTCAGAAGGAATTCCTATTATGGGTCACAGGCAGATAAGAAAATTCCTTGGGATATTTTCAGAGAGAGAGAGAGAGAGAGAGAGGAGAGAGAGAGAGAGAGAGAGAGAGAGAAAGTAATTACCAAGACATGATGGATGACGAACCAGTAATGGGAAGCAAATTGGATAATGATGGTGAAGACTAACGGTAGGTGGATGAATATGTATACGATGGTGCTCATGATGATGTTCTTTAGAGAAAGGGAAGGTGGAGATGATGTTGGTGATGTGGGGAAAAATGTGCTTCAGACAGACAGACAGGCAGACAGGCAGACATGGAGGCAGGCAGACAATTTGAGTATTTCCTCAGACTGAGTCTTCCCATACTTATGTGAATAAACCGTAACCAAATCTAGTTTTTGTGTCTCTCTTTTCAAATCGATTTCGAAATAATTGGTTTTTCAATGTCCGAGTGATAACTTTTTGTTCAGGTAATGCATCATTCAAGTGGGAGATTCCTTATACCCGACTCAGCACTGTAAGGATATACACTTTTAATGAAACAAAAACGTTGCCCTTTGAAAGTTTTTAGCGAGCAAGAAACATTCATTTTTTTATGTTTGCATTCAAATCAATTGCATCTTATTTTAACAATGTTCAAAATCATATGCAGAATATTTTGCTGAAGAAAATTCCTGGAAAAGGAATATTTACCTAGGAAAAAACAAATATTTTACATGAGTAAAGACATTTTGACTAACCAGTGTTTAAAGAAAACGGGATAAATTAGAACCTTAGAAAATTATTTTATATTAAATCTAGAAAATTCATGGGAAAGTATTGCAAAAACTGAATCAGTACAACTTTTTCTTGAAATTAGTCTTTTTATTAGATATATATATATATATATATATAAATATACATATGAATATATATATATATATATATATAGATATATATACATATAGCTCTATATATATATATATATATATATAAATATACATATGAATATATATATATATATATATATAGATATATATACATATAGCTCTATATATATATATATATAGAGCTATATGTGTATATATATATATATATATATATATATATATACATATAGCTCTATATATATATATATATATATACATATAGCTATATATATATACATATATATATATATATATATATCAACGAGAAGATATCGAGTATCACCTCTTTTCGCTCTACTTTTAGAAAATTATTAAACTGTCTATTTTGACGTTTGAATTACACTGAGATTTTTTAATCTTACTAATTAACAATGCCTGGTTCACCCTCGTAATCGTATATAACAACTGCTAAACAAAGAATCCCTAATAATCTTAATTAGATTGACAAATGAGTTTATTACAAAAAAAAAAAAAAAAAATGTAAGTCATGAGCCTTACAACCATTTGTCACGTACCAAGTCACCAGAAGGTTAAGAAAATTAAGTTTCCTTCATATGCTAGTGTACGCAATCCGTCAAAAATTAAAGCTAAATTTTGATAAACATACACACACGCACACACACACACACACACTCTCTCATGCATACACACACTCACAGATTCAACTCTTCCCACAAACTCCCCATTTCCTAACAACAAGACACTGGTTCTGCAATTTGTGGAAGATTATCGTTTCTGAGTGTTCGTCTCGTGGTACCCCTCTCACCTGGGTATGACTAATACCTCCACCCCTGTCACTCATTGTGACAGGAAAGGAATGAATGCATATATGTATATATATATATATATATATATACATATATATATATATATATATATATATATATATATATATATATATATATATATATATATATATATATATATATATATATGAATATATATCACAAGCACACGTGATTTTAATTAATGTAAATATCACCCACGAATGGCATTCAATACCGAATTCTATCTTGGGAAAATATATCCACTTGGAATTCATTTTATGGTAACAGCTTCAGGCCGGGTGGGAATTCGAACCACCACCTGTTCGGCTTGAGACTATGCCTGCAGTGACCATGCCGACTGAGCTATCAAGAGAGACTCTTGTTTTGTTAATGTTTTTATAGTTTTTATAGGAAATGTTTATTATAATGTTACTGTTCTTAGAATATTTGATTTTTCCTTGTTTCCTTTCCTCACTGGGCTATTTTCCCTGTTGGAGCCCTTAGGCTTATAGCTTCCTGGTTTTCCAACTAGAGTTGTAGCTTAGCAAAAAAAAAAAAAAAGGAAATTAATAATAATAATAATAATAATAATAATAATAATACTGTTCACAGTGACAGTAGGAAGTTTAAGTTTTTCCCTAAGTATTCTATCATTAAAGAGGTTATGCATTTCTTTTGTATAATAATTTCCTTTTACAAATACCAGTCCATCACGAATGTCTGCTTTTTTCAATTGTTAGTTTTCTTCATACTTTAGTTAACTATGATTTTTCTGATTTTTTTCTTTGTGTGTGGGGGGGGGGGGGGGGTTTATGGGTTGATGGTTATTATGGTGTTAGAGTAAGGGCGGGGTTTGGAATAAACATTATTTTCTTATTTTCATCGTTAATAATCTTGACCATATTCACTTCTTCACCTAAATATCACATTTTTTTTTCTCTCAAAATTAGAACTCCCTTCGTAATTTCTACGCTGGTTACGCATTTCGATGTAATGAGATTTATTATGCAAACGGAAGCACAAATCATATATTGTTCCAAAAGTATGTTTAATAACCTAACAACACTCCCATCAGTGGCGTAGGTGGTTCAAAGACTTCTTTGCAACGATAACTTAATTTTCCGGAGACAATTCTCCTATTTTCCTCTCAACAAAATTCTTGACATATATATTCTGTTGTATGAAGGCCTCAAAATTACTGTATATCTTGCAAGATCTTCAATGCTCATGACATTTTTACCTTTTTGTCTTATAATTCTTTGAACACCACCAAAGGGTCGATATTCTACATACAATAAGGCATTATTGGTCAAAGTTTCAAATAACTTGTTTATTCCCCATAGAAATTGTAGGTGTTAGTTAACAGTATGGGGTCGTCTGATGGTGTTTACTTACTCTGAGATAACATATTATGAGATAACAGACACTTTTGAAAAAAATGATAAATGTAGGTTGTATTCATTTATCCGCAGAACTCGCAGGAACACGTTAAGATTAAATACATTACATCACTGAGAAAAATTAAAACATTGTCAATCCTTCCTGGTTTCATATGTCAAGACATCATCTTGAGGAATGATACAGTGATTGAAATTTTAAACCTTTTTACTATATACCCGTGCCCGCGCAAAGAAACACACATACATTATATACTGTATGTATATATATATAAATATATATATATATATATATATATATATATATATATATATATATATATATATATATATATATTTGTGTGTGTGTGTGTATAGGTATAGGTATATCATTACCTTTCGACCGAATTCTATAGATAATACATTGTCATTCGAGGAAAAATTCCCAATCATTAAAAACATACTTAAAAGACAAACAACAAAATTGCAACATATAAAAAGGAGATTTAAGTAGCGCGTAACAAATGGTGCAATAACCTGGCTGACAAATAGAAAATATAAATTAATCATATGAGACCAAGTGAGGATATGAGACAAAAGTATTATCATCTAGCGAGCTACTGGGTATTAAAGCTAAAGTATATACCACTTTTTTATATTACTGTGGTCATGTCACTAACTTCATTTCATTCAGGGCAATAAACAGCTTATTTGTATCAAAGTCATCATAAGGTTTTTATCCAAATAATGGGGATTGTATTTCACCATACCAATTTTGTAGTGTTGAACACATTATAGGACTTGTTAAATGTAATGAATCTTCGTTTTCATTTCCATAATCTCCTGTCTCGATAGATTTTGATTATATCAAACATCAAACGAGATTAGTGTGGGTGTGAGCTACTGGGATATACAGAGTAACATTTCAAAGCAAAGCTCTGGGAATGAACACTTTAGCACTTTTTATAGCACACTTATTTGGATGATAACATAAATAGTACTGCTCTGTACTTGTGCTTTGAACGATACAAACGCTGACGCTGCCAGTATGAAAAATCGAATATTTGACACATGTAAAAAAAAATTTAGTCCACAAATTTAGAAAGAAACAAACCCAGAATTTTTGGATAAATAGAAAATGTAAAAAAATAACTACTCCTGGACCAAAGTAAGTGTTGAAACTGATCGAGGAAGTGGGTTTCTAATTATGAACACACAATTAGGAAAAGATTCTTAAAAGGAGAAGCCCAAGGCGAAGGAAAGATCAAAGGTAACTCATATAAAGGGTAGCAAAGTAAAGAAAATTCGAGTAATTCATTGCATGTGAACAGAGAGAGAGAGAGAGAGAGAGAGATGTAATATCGACTTTAATATTCTCTTCATAAAGATATACCCAAATTTACAGAGTTATTCATCATGAATTCCTTTTTTTATTTCTTTTTTTTTTACTTAGGAAGTGGGAGAGGAAAAATAAGATGTTGTAAATAAACCACGACAGTAGATCAGGTATAGATAGATATACGAATGTTAATCGGGTAGATAGTTGACAAGTAAAGACGAGTATATCGATAATGCGAAGAAACAGAATCTTAAATAAACTTCTACAACACTCTATCGATAGTTCCACTTAACACAATTAGCTCAATGTGACATCCATGGCCAGAGAGTTCTTATATAAAGGCAACTCCCTGCTGTTAGTATTATCAAGATAAAGCTGTTCTCAGGTCATAAATCATATACCGATTTATCTCTCAGCACAAAAGAGAATCATGCAATGTTCCTAAAATGGAAAGCTAGATAGTCTGTTTAATACCGCTCAAAACAATTGCAATAAAATCTTTAATTGCAAGTTATAATATATCACTCTTTATTCGTGCTTTTGCATGTCTGTATGTGAGTGTAAGAAGGTTGAGTTTTTATGAAAGTGAATAACAATTTTTTTCTACGTGAATATACTCCCATAAAACGATGATCAAAAATAAATCGAAAAGTTCTAGAAAAAAATATATTTCAGCGATAAACATATTTCAAACATCGAATGCATTATAACTAACAAAAAGCGTAACTTTCGTACGAACTAATCTTTCTCTGAAGGCAGTCCAAACAACGGCAACGAAGCTCGCTCCGTTATGAGGTAGTGCGAAGTTGAGTGATGACACAAGTTCAACAAAAATGTCTTTTTACGATGGCAGTTCCCCCAAAATGGAATAAGGTTAAAGGCCATTCAATTCTGTATGAGGTATCGTAAGTCGCTGAAACAGGGCCGTAGTTCTAGCCCGACAGTCTGGTGGTCCAATCCGATAATCTGAAGGTAAGATAATCAGGCGGTCCGATAATCTAAAGGTCTGGCGGTCCGACAGCCCGGCAGTTCGACAGTCCGATAATCCAACGGTCTGGCAGTCCGACAGTCCGGCGGTCCGATCCGATGTTCCGACAGTCTGATCCAATAATCTAACGGTAAGATAATCAGGTGGTCTTATAATCCAAAGGTCTGGTGGTTCGACGGCCCAACAGTCTGACAGTCCGGCGGTCTGATCCAGTAATCCGACAGTCCGGTCCGATAATCTGACGGCAAGTGAACCTAATGGTCTGATAACCCAAGGATCCAATAATCCGACGATCCGATAGTCCAACAGTCCAACAGTTCGGCAGTCCGCCAGTCCGATAGTCCTGTTCTGTGGTCCGATAGTTTGATGGTCTTATAGTCCGACGGTTCGATATCCTAATGGGCGAGTATTTTAATGTTGTTTTGATTATCTAAATAAATCATGTAGTTCAACTGGTTTTTGCTCCTCCGTAGCTTGCTTCCCTCGCAATTTAACATTATCTCAATGCTCCTCCGTTCTGGCAATTGGTGCATGGATGTGCTTTACACCCAGTCGCGTGGATGACTATTTTGACTATTGAACTAAAAAGGCGTCGGACTATTAGCGGATCCCCGTTGAATATAGTCATGCCCTCTCCATCATGAGGCTCAGTACTACAAAGTACTCTAGAAGTTTTATTCCAGCAGTGACCAAGTTATGGAATGATCTTCCTAATCGGGTAGTTGAATCGGTGGAACTTCAAAAAGTTCAAAGTTGCAGCAAACGTTTGTATGTTGAACAGGCTTTTTTTGTAATGATAAATGAATTATCTGTTTTAATATTGTTAATGTTTTTCAAAAGATTTCATTTTTATTTTTCATAAATCCTTATATTGTTTATTTATTTCCTTGTTTCCTTTCCTCACTGGGCTATTTTTCCCTGTTATAGCCCTTGGGCTTATAGCATCTTGCTTTTCCAACTAGGGTTCAAAGTTGGCTAATAATAATAATAATAATAATAATAATAATAATAATAATATGAATGAAGTAAAATGTCTTTCAGACTCGCTAATTCTTAAATACACGTTGACAACAGATTGGGTATAGAACAAACTCATAACGTACTACAATCACTTACAAAAAAAAATAGAATTTGAAATTTGCAGCAAATGATTTCATGTTGATCAGGTTGACATGATCCTCTCTTCATTGTTTATATAAGGCAGATCTGTTTTAAAGTTGTTAATGATCTTAAGATATCTTATATTTTTCACTTATACTTCGAATATATAGTTTGCATATTTCCTTATTTCCATTCCTCATCGGGCTACTTTCCCTGTTGGAGCCCTTGGGCTTAAAGCATCCTGCTTTTATGACTAGGGATGTAGCTCAGCCATAATAATAATAATGATAATAATAATAACAATAATAATAATAATAATAATAATAATAATAATAATAATAATACTGTCTCCATTGAACAATCTATCAGTTGAATAATCATGCTCGGTTAGTTCGGAACTGTATACTGTACATAGGAAACGTAAGTACCCCAAGGATTTACTGTATAATTGCTGTCAAAACAGTCTAATTAACAAAGGAGGGGGGATAAATGTCTAAATAATGTAGTCGACAAATAGGGAGGGAAAAGTGTCTGGATAATGTAGTTGACAAAGGAGGGAGGATAAATGTCTAAATAATGTAGTCGACAAATAGGGAGGGATAAGTGTCTAGATAATGTAGTTGACAAAGGAGGGAGGATAAATGTCTAAAAAATGTAGTCGACAAATAGGGAGGGATAAGTGTCTAGATAATGTAGTTGACAAAGGAGGGAGGATAAATGTCTAAATAATGTAGTCGACAAATAGGGAGGGATAAGTGTTTTTATAATGTAGTTGACAAAGGAGGGAGGATAAATGTCTAAATAATGTAGTCGACAAATAGGGAGGGATAAGTGTCTAGATAATGTAGTTGACAAAGGAGGGAGGATAAATGTC
>NC_090731.1:37096328-37103828 GCF_036898095.1 Palaemon carinicauda | reverse complement strand
CCCGTGTTAACTCAAGTTTTTGCAAAGAATGAAATAAAGCCACAAACAGTGAACGTAGTTAGTAGTCAAGTAGCGGGAATGACGTGTTATAATTGCAAACGTCAAGGTCACTTAAGCGCGGACTGCAGAACGAAATTCTGCTCGATTCATAACAGTGCAACTCATTCATACAGTCAATGTTACTCGCGTAAGACACAACAGAATCCCAGAAATACACAGTCAATTCCACAGTCAGTTCCATATGGAAATAAAAAGAAAAATCCTCATTTTAACAATAAGAAGAAACAACCAAATGTCAATGTAGTTCAGAGTCCAAAGCAAACAAACACTTCTTCGAATATCGCTGAGCCTGGGTCGTCAAACCAGACCTCGCAAGGTCAGAATAATTTTCAGAATGTGCAGAGCAAAGCAAATACCACATAGTTAACTCCAGAGGGGAAGAGAGTGATGTTGGGTCAAGGTCATTCATGTCAACATCAATAGTATTGAATAATCAATTTAATGTTTTATCAGATAATTGTGAGACAATAGATTTCCCTATGAAACACACGGCTGAATTAAGTAAATCAGTGCATGCTCCCGTAGATTTGCAACGAATTCATACAATAATAAGCCAAAATGAGTTACGACCAACCTTATATGCTGTAAATTTAGAACACAAATCCTTTACGTTATTTTTTGACTCTGGTAGTCCACGTAATATCATGGATTTGAAGACACATCATTTGTTGTTTTCGAACTTTCCGATTAAAAAATCCGGAGTTAGACTCTCGGGTATAGGAAATAATGAGTTAAATGTCATAGGCATAACTCATGTTCAGTTCAAAGTCGGTAAACGCGCGTTTGCCGATACATTTGTTGTTGTAAATAACATTGATATGTATCCAGCTGTAATTATAGGATACCCATCTATGGGAAATCAAAACATTATCTTAGCCCCTGCCAAGCACGGCGTGTATATCAAAGGGAAATTCTATAAGTCTTCTAATACTCTAAAATCAGTTTGGGATAAAAAGGAGATGACAAATGTAACCGTAACGTACGTTGAAGAACCAATAACTTGTCTCACTAATAAAGAAATAATATACGCGACCCAGCAGAATTCTCGTTCACCCGTAATATCATCTTGCACGCAATCTATCGAACCAAACGTACCTTCGAATTTAATAGTGCAAATAAAGAAAACATTACCGGGATCTGAAATAATAATCCTTTTCGACACTTTGAAAACTAACGGATTGTCTGTCACAAGCTATTTTTACAGTAGGCTCACATCAACAATGTAATATTGAAGTCTGTAATCATTTAAATAACACTTTAGTAATTCACAAAAATCAACATATCTTGGATGTAGAAGTTTATAAACATCGTATTCTTACCGTTGCTGAGATCAATCACTCTCAATCAGTTGCGGATGAATCCCTTTTGCGGTCTATTAAAGATAAAATCAATAAAGACATTCAAGACGAAGAAATTCAGCAGAAAATTTTTGGACTTTTAACTAAATATCATGATGTTTTTTCCACTACGGATGGATCCTTAGGAAAAACAGATGTGATCGAGCATCAAATAAGGTTAAAGGACAAGCAGAAAATTATCTATGTACCCTCGTACAGACTCCCTATGAAATTACAGAATGAAATAAATGATGAAGTAGGTAAAATACTAGAAGAAGGAGTCATTAGGAAATCAAACAGCCCTTATAATTTTCCATTAATAGTTGTACCGAAAAAAGATCGAACATGACGTATCTGCGTCGACTTCCGTCGTCTAAACGAGGAGACGATCCCTGATCGATTCCCAGTGCCATGTACTGACGATATTTTGTCTTTGTTAGCTCAGAATAAATATTTTACCAGTTTGGACTTACTTAAAGGCTTTCACCAGATATCATTAGAAGAAGATAGTATCCCATACACAGCCTTCAGCACAGCCAGGGGACATTATGAATTTTTACGGATGCCTTTTGGTTTACGTTGTGCTCCTATAACATTTACAAGAATGATTAACATATTGTTTGGAGACTTGTTAGGGGATATATTGCATGCCTATATGGATGATCTTGTAATCTTTTCCAACACCTTAGAAGAACATCTACGTAAGTTAGAACTAGTACTACAGAGATTAAGACAACATAACTTAAGGGTAAAGATTAGTAAGTGTGAGTTTTTCAAAACAGAATTAATATATTTGGGTTTCATGGTGTCAAGCCAAGGTCTTAAAGTAGTCCATGATAAGGTGTCGGCTATACTTAATTTTCCCATACCTACTAATGTCAAGGGAATACAGCAATTTCTGGGTTGTAGTGGATATTACAGGCGTTTTATACGCAACTATTCAATAATAGCCGCTCCTTTAACTGATCTTACGAAGAAGAGCGTAGATTTCATATGGTCTGAGCAACATCAACAGGCGTTTAATACCTTGAAAGATGAACTGTGTAGTTCTCCTATCTTAAAATTTCCTGACTTCGGTAAGGAATTCTTCATTGCAACAGACGCCTCAGACTTAGGAGTAGGAGGGGTATTGCTTCAGCAATATGATAAACAATTTTTCCCGATAGCTTTCTATTCTCGAAAATTGAGAACTTCCGAAAGTAAGTATGCAGTAATAGACAAGGAAGGGCTAGCTATTGTTAATTCACTAGTGCATTTTAAGTTCATAATTTACGGTTATCCCGTTAAGGTTCTTACTGACCATAAACCACTAACAGAGTTCTTTAAAGGCTTCAACCACAGCCCTAAACGAACTTGGTGGCATTTGATCATTCAAGATTTTGGCGCAAGAATCGGGTATTTACCTGGGAAAGCAAATATCATTGCGGATGCATTATCATGCAACCCCGTGTCATCTTGTACGGAGCCTTTAGCTGAATTAATAGATATATCAACATCCATGCCTATTGTTAAAACGATATCTGAACAAGAAGATTTAGGCTGGAGCGCTGAATTGTTACAGACTGAGCAAAGAAAAGATCAGAAAATAGAAACAATTATAAATGCTTTGAAAGGCAATCATAAGGAAAAGGGATATATAGAGTATAAGCAGCAGAATTATATAATCAAAGATAATATTCTGTGTAGGACTGTAACAAGGAAAACCCGCAATACACCACATGTAACTAACGACCAGGTAGTAGTACCAATCTCACTTATTTCCACTGTCCTGAATTGGTTGCATTCAAATCCATTACATGGACACCCGGGGTTCTCATTAATGTCACAGAAAGCCAAATCATTGTTTTATTGGCATACGATGCTTACAGATATAAAAAGACACATAGCTAATTATCGCACATGTCAGGAAAACAAAGGGCATACGAAAACACCTGTCAGCCTAGGAGCTTATCCTGTGCCCAATCAACCCTTTGAAAGAATACATTTAGATTTGTTAACAGGATTTTACGAGTCAGACAAAGGAAATAAGCACCTCTTAGTAATTATAGATGCTTTAACTCGATATACAGAACTAATAGCGCTTAAAACTAAAACTGCAATTGAATGCGCTAGGAAGTTTTACGAGTGTTACATTTGTAAACATGGAATTCCACACATGATAATCTCCGACTCGGGTGGTGAATTTAATAATCACTTTTTTACCTCATTGTGTGAATTCCTCAGCATAAAGAAAATAAATACCATGATATATCACCCAGAGTCGAATGGGCTAGTGGAAAGAGCAAATAGGAAAATTTTAAATATATTATGAGTAACACTAGGGGGATCAGACCCCAACTGGGATATTGCAATACCGGCGGCACTGAGTACTCTGAATCATTCATATCATATATCAATTAAAATGTCACCGCATGAAGCATTGTATGGTACCCCAGTTAGAACGCCTTTCCATGTATTAACGCCTACAACTAATCTATCAAATCCTTTAAAAGAATGTATAAATGCAAGTATAAGTCGATATGATATCCTTGGAAAGAATTTAGAAGAATCACAAATCATAATGAAAAAGAATCATGATAAAATAGCGAAGCCAACTAAAACATATACCGTGGGTGATAACGTGTGTATATTCAAATCAATGTGCGCAAAGGACTCAATTATAAACTAACACCTAAGTTTGAAGGCCCATTTAACATTTTGGAAACATTAACGGCCAATAGGTTTAGAGTTCAAAACGTATCCCAACCCAAGGATGAGAGAATAGTACCATTGGCTCACATAAGAAATTAAAAAGAAAAAAGAAAAGAGAGGGAAAGAAGTGAGGGAAAATTTTTTTATTTTATGTGATTAAAAGTTTTCTTCTTAATACAGGAGTAATTACATATATTTTTCTCGTTACAGGTTTCCAAGATGAATTTTTTGTTGTTGGGAGTGATATTGTTCGCTCAGACATTTTTCTCGTGTGGGATGAGCTCTAAAACTAAAAGTATAAATTTTAAATATGGCACTATAGTTGAAAGACAAGAAGACGTTTTTATTACATCAAGCAACGTAGTTGTAGAAGTGAATATGCAAGCAATTTTTCTTCAAGAGAATGATGTCACTAGCTTAAGAACCGCCATTTCAAGGTTTTCTGCCTCATTGGATGAGTTGCATAGAAGACATTTTCATTTGACTACAGAGAGTTTGCTTGGATCAACATTAAAAGTTGCAGAGATGCTATCTGATGACTTGAAAAATAAGACTTACGAGACAGGATCTTTGGCTTATGACCTTTTGATGTGGACTGTAGGACACGAACATAAAGAAAGACGAAATCCGTTTATTTATGCTGCATTAAACATCTTTGGGTCTGTTGCAAGTTTAGGTTTAGGAATTTCCAATCGTCTTAAAATTAGTAATCAAAATAAGAAAATTGAGTTCTTGACTCATGAAGATGAATTGATTATGTCAGAACTAAGGAATCAGTTAGCTTCAATCAATCAAATTATGGATTTAGTAAATGAACATTCAAATAATATCATTCAGATTATGGAAGTACAGGATTTGTTGGCAACGTTAACGTATTATGATTCAAAGATAGATCACATACATAACAGAATTGCACATTTCATTGAGAAATCCAAGGATTATGAAGAAGCTATCACGTTAGCAACTAAAGGTGTACTGTCGCCCCATTTGTTGCCTATAAATTACTTAAAGTTAATTCTGGAGAACGGAAGGGATAAACTAGGCTATGTTCCTTTGTTAGGCGAACGTAGGTTAGAATTTTATTACAGCCTAATTACAGTAAGCGTTGATAATAACAAGATTAGGATTACAATTCCCTTTGATTCTTCTGATGCCTGGCAATCTTACAGCATATCACCATTTCCGACTTTCATGACGAATCACTCAAATCCAGTAATATCCAGTTTGACAGGACACGTATTGATTTCCCCAGACAAGGAAACATATACGGTCATAAAAGACTTAAATCGATTAACTCACTGTTCAGACGCAATGGATAGAAAAATATGTACAGCTGACTCATTTGAATTCCATAAAAACTTAATGGATTCATGCGAGTTAGGTATAGTGCTAGACGGTGCTCTCTCCCATACAAGTGAAAATTGTCTGGATAAGCTTTATCCCTTTGACAATAATGAGTTCAATTGCAGACTGAACAATGGCTCGTGGATACGATACGACAAGGACGGCTTCAATGTATCATGCCCTGACGGATCCACGTCTTTCGCCCACATCTTCGTTGCAGCAGATGGTTGTATCGGTACTTCCCCTAATTCCATGGTGACTGGTCTACAGACACTCATCAGAGAACGAGCCTACTTCGCGAACTTCACGTGGACCTCTACAATGCCAGCACTACCTCTCCCGTACAACAGACAAGTTGCCAAGCGGTTGATGAAATTAACCGAAATGGACCACCTGTCACCGACTTATAAGGAAATTCTTCACCCCATACTACTAGCAGGACTGGGTATCACGGTGATGATATTTATCGCCGTGAACATCCTTGTTTGGCGTAGGTTACGGCACAGCAGGAAGCTAAAACAGAACGTTTTGCCATGTCCAGACAAAACTCCTTATTTAATTCAGTTTAAAGCCGTTTGAAGTGGCCACCTCATTCGATAAAAGAGTAAATTGTTGGAATTAGAGTTTGTAAGAAAAGCTGTTAGTACACTAGTAATATGTAAATGAGGAAATTTTTTAACTTTGCATGGTTAAAAATACATTTTAAAAAAAACATTTAAAAAAAAATATATATAAATCATTTTTTCTCTCGGCATCTAATAAAATATATAAGCCAGAATGTTAAAAAAGAAAAGAGAAAAAAAAAATTAAATTAACAGAATCTATGGGCATCTAATAAAATATATCAGCCCTATATATAAATATATATATATATGTACGAAACCGTGGTACGTGTACGTACCAGGAATTCATGTTTGTGCACTAAAAAATTGAATTTTTACCAAGGTAACAAATATTTTTATTAGTTACCGTATTATGTTGATCTATGTTTCTGACAAAGGTAACAATTATTCTTTAACAAGTTACCGAATCATATGTATGTCAGTAGTTTTTTTTGGTACCATATAATCATTTGCTAGCAATGTACCATATATATGATCTTTATTTATCATGCATTTTTTTTCTTTGCTTTGGTAATATCATTTCATATGCATTATTGTTATTATTTTTTGATGTGCCTATTTGGACATTCGTTCTCGTTTGCTTATGGCTAAAGTTAAACAAAGAATAATACATATATCCAGTCACGCCTAGTAAACATGTTTTGGCTTGTTGTTAAATTTTTGTTGAAAAAATTGAGATAGCTGGCCGAGCTAATGTAATAAATGAAATAATTGTTATTACATGTTTAAAACACATGACGTAATATGTCATTTTGGATGAAGATGCTAGCCGTGAGATTTGCTGTAGTCACTAAAATCATGAACAGGATGCACAATGCAGCCTCAGCAATGTAACATTTTTCTTAAACGTCAACACCAATGCATCAGTGTGTGAAAGTTTGTGACGTCACCGGATGCAGGTGTCTTCCGAGATTGTGTTAAAATTGCTACATCAACTAAGCATATGATATCTGTGATATCGATAATTTAATCAGTTCATATCTATACTTCACCAGAATTGGTCATCCGACCAAACCAGCTCCCTCCTATGATGGAGATGTTTAACTCTGTTGTTTTTAGACAATAAATACTTTTAAAGCTAATAAGATGTACTTCGTTATCCAGCTTTACACATCTTAAACAACACATACTCAATGTGTGCTTATAAAAGTAGCACATTTATACATATATATATATATATATATATATATATATATATATATATATATATATATATATATATATATATATATATATATATATATATATATATATGTATTTATATACATATATATATACATACATATATATATATATATATATATATATATATATATATACATATTAGTGTGTTAATCATCTAATACGTTAGTGCGTAATGTTATATACAATCTTTTTGGATCTACCGAAGCAAGAACTCTTATTTGTGTTGTTTTTCCTTTCCTTGTAACGGCAAACGTTCATTC
>NC_090731.1:37087429-37095828 GCF_036898095.1 Palaemon carinicauda | reverse complement strand
ATATATATATATATATATATATATATATATATATATATATATATATACTATATATATATATATATATATATATATATATATATATATATATATATATATATATATATATATATATATATATATATATATATATATATATATATATATATATATATATATATATATATATATATATATATGTATGTATATATATATATATATATATATATGTATATATATATATATATATATATATATATATATATATATATAATATATATATTTATAATATATATATATATATATATATATATATATATATATATATATATGTATATATGTGTGTGTATGTGTTTTTGTATGTATATAAATATATATATATATAATATATATATATATATATATATATATATATATATATATATATATATATATATTTATATATATACTTATATATACATATATATATATATATATATATATATATATAATATATATATATATATATATATATATATACATATACATATTATATATATATACATATATATATATATATATATATATATATATATATATATATATATATATATATATATATATATATATATATATATATATATATATATATATATATATACATATACATATACATATATATATATATACATATACACATATATATATATATACATATACACATATATATATATATATATATATATATATATATATATATATATATATATTATATATATATATATATATATATATATATATATATATATATATATATATATATAGATATATATATATATAGATATAATATATATATATATATATATATATAGATATATATATATATATAAATATATATATATATATATATATATATATATATATATATATATATATATATATATATATATACATATATATATATATATATATATATATATATATATATATATATATATATATATATATATATATATAAATATATATATATATATATATATATATATATATATATATATATATATATATATATAAATATATATATATATATATATATATATATATATATATATATATATATATATATATACTATACATATATATATATATATATATATATATATATATATATATATATATATATATAATATATATATATATATATATATATATATATATATATATATATATATATATATATATAAAAGTGTTGACTTATTTTAGTTGTTGTTATTGATGTTGTTGTTGTGCTAAGGGCTAATTCTGTTAAGTCTCTGATTTATCAAGTTTGTTTTACGAACTTAGTGAACGTTTACGTCGAGAATTTTTTCATATTTTCTTCTCATTGCTGCTTTCTTGAGATATAAATATATATATATATATATATATATATATATATATATATATATATATATATATATATATATATATATATATATATATGTGTGTGTGTGTGTGTGTGTGTTACGACCGTATTTACGGCCGTAATTTCAAGGGTTCTTTCTATTCAGAAATTTGCGGTCAGTAAAAATGTAACAGCAATTTGGGAACAAAAGAACAAACACCTCAACAAAAGTTACAATATTTATTTACAAACAAAAAAAAATAATGGGTTGGTAACAATAATAAGCAAAATAAATGAATATACAAATTGAGGGAAAACCAACCTTAAGATCTTTGAAAGATCACCTACAACTAAGTTAATCCCTAGGCTAAGAAATAGGAAGATTGTAAATACAACATTTCAGGCAGCTACCTTTCAAAATCACTGGCCAGAAAACTAACCTAACAAACTAAGATAGGTAGAAGGAAGAAAGAGAAAATAAATGAGAAACTTAATATTATTCCTACCTAACACAAACAAACTAACTTAAATGTTAAACTTAACTTAATAAATAATAAATTACAAAAACCAAATAATCTTACAAATTTACACAGAATAATCACAAAAAGCTCGGTAGATTGTCCCATCAGGCCATCCAGGGTCCAAAAGACCGTACTGCAAACAAGGGCGTGCACACCTACAGGTACTCGGCGATCCACGATCGTCGTAAATAACAATAAAAATATCTCATACCTGTAGTATGCCGCCCTACGTATCTCCACGAGTTCCAAGAACTCACTGACGCCGATGAGCAGGTCAACTGGATCACTGCAATGCCCGAAGGCAATCCAAAATGCCACAGGAACGCCAAGGGTGGTAGCCTCCGAGAATCCGGGACTTCAACGGATCTCGCACGTCGCAAACCGCACCGTTCTCAGTAGAAACGGGCCAACTCGTTCGCAAATCCTCCGACGAACGAGGGAAGGGACGTGGCTGATGAATGCCGCGGGTGACAAACACCAGCGACCACACACAAAGTAGCGAAGGAAGTGCTTCCAAAACTCCAAAGGTCACCAAGATGAAGTGGCAAAGCGTCAGACTGAGTAGGAACTCGAACTAACTCTGTCACTTATCACCACCATTCGATCAAGCCTTTCACTCGAGTCAACACAGCTCATAGGAGAGAAAAACAGCGATCGTTAATAAGGCACTTCAGTAGTTCACTAATACCGGGGGAGAAGGTGGTAAACAAAAACAAAACTGAGAAGTCATATGACTCTCTACAGAGTTCATCAAACTAAGAATGACGCTGGCTTATTAATAAACTAAAAACTAAAGCAAGATCAAAAGGTTGGAAAAGTATTAACTACTTATCATACATACATACATATACCAAAGGCACTTCCCCCAATTTTGGGGGGTAGCCGACAACAACAAGAAACAAAACAAAAAGGGGACCTCTACTCTCTACGTTCCTCCAGCCTAACCAGGGACTCAGCCGAGTTCAGCTGGTACTGCTAGGGTGCCACAGCCCAACCTCCCACATTTCCACCACAGATGAAGCTTCATACTGCTGAGTCCCCTACTGCTGCTACCTCCGCGGTCATCTAAGGCACCGGAGGAAGCAGCAGGGCCTACCGGAACTACTTATAATCAAATTATAATGAATTTACTTTAATCTAATACCTTTCTCCCCCTAAAAAAATTTTTTTATCAAATAGAGTAAAAAATTTTATACATCCTAAAGAATCAATTAAATCTAAAGATAAAATAAATCTCAAAAGTAAAGATAACCTTAATATAAACATGCATAGGATTATATAATACAGTACACACAATGGTGCATTACACATCCTGAAACAAAAAGGTCAGCATTAAATATAACTCAAACATACAAAGATATAAACAGTCTAATTAAACACAGAACCTGAAAAAAAAAACCTAAAGCCAAGAGCAAAATGTATTAAATCACAGAAAATGATAAAGTTCCGAAATTCCAAAGGTCCTTTCTAAAACTTAAAGTCATAATAAATGGCACAAAGAGCTATCTATCTGCTAATAAGAAACTAAGACTAATATAGAACAGAATATTTCTTACAGCTAATACTTAAACTAAAAATAACACTGGCAAAAAAAAAAATATCGCATAAATAAACGAAACAACGGAACGATGTCGGAATAAACCATAAAGTTAGCACTTGCTTTCACTCTAAATGAACACAAAGAGGAACGAGCAGGGCGAAAGAGGCAGGGAGACCAAAAAAAAAAAAAAACACTTTACATCCTAGACAAGGTGTCCGGGATCTTATTATCAGATCCTTTAATATGCTTAATTACCAAGTTGAGCTCTTGCAGTTGCAAGGCCCAGCGTAAAATTCTTTGGTTCGACCCTTTCATCCGTTCAATAAACACTAACGGATTATGATCCGTCCATACCTCCACTGGAAAAGAAAGATTAGTTAAGTATGGTTTAAAATGAGATATGGTACGGATCAGGGCGAGAGCCTCTTTCTCAATAGTTGAATACTTACGCTCTGCCGTTAACAACTTTTTGCTGTAGTAGGATATTGGGTACACCTCCCTGTCTTCACCCCTTTGAAAGAGAACTCCTCCAATACCTATATCACTAGCGTCAACAGCAATTATAAAGGGAGCTTGAAAATTCGGAGAAACCAAAATAGGTTTCGACATGAGAATAGTCTTAATTCTAATGAATGCTTCTTCACAATCACTAGTCCAAATGAATTTCTTATTTTTTTGTAAAAGATCATTCAGGGGACGGGCAATGTCAGAAAAGTTCCTAACGAACCTTCTATAATAGCCCATCATACCCAACACCTTTCGAACTTCTCGGACATTGCACGGTCTCTTTAAATTAGTTATAGCCTCGACGTTAGCCTGTTTTGGGGCTATATGACCCAGACCAACCTCATGACCCAGATACACAACTTTAGCCTTACCAAATTCGCATTTAGCGAGGTTAATGACTAAACCCGCAGCACGGAGAGCTTCAAAAACATTACGTAATCTGAGTAAATGAGTTCTCCAATCATTACTGTGGACAACAAGATCATCAATGTAAATCTCAGTACCTTCTAATCCACAGACCACACGGTTCATTAATCTTTGAAAAGTACAAGCAGCATTCCTCATCCCAAAAGGCATGACCTTGCATTCATACAAGCCGAATGGGGTGACAAATGCTGAAATCTCTCTTGCTCGATCCGACAAAGGAACTTGCCAGTAGCCCTTGAGCAAATCCAATTTTGTGATATACTTTGCTGAACCAATGCGGTCTATGCAGTCGTCAATTCTAGGAAGGGGAAAGGAATCATTTTTAGTATGCGTATTAACCTTACGATAGTCGACGCACATCCGATACTGTCCATCGGATTTCTTTACCAATACTATAGGGGAGCTCCAAGGACTAACAGAAGGTTGTATCAAATCATGCTTCAACATATATTCTATTTCCTTATTGACTATATCCATTTTAGTGGGATTAAGTCTATAAGGGCTTTGTTTAATTGGTGAAGCTTCTCCTACTACCACATCATGTTCAATTAAACTAGTCAATCCGGGAGAGTCTCTAACCAAATCTGAAAAAGAATGAATTAAACCTTCCATTTCTCTTCTCTGATTTAGATCAAGATGCTTCAGATGCTCATCCAACCCATCCAAACATTGCACATTCTTAGATAGAGCATCCGAAGGTACTTGATTAATTATTTCCTCAGATCCATCAGGAAGCACCTCTGCCACCAAAGAAACCGATTCATACCCGGTTTCCAAAGTATCAGATCTACTAGAGACATAAGGTTTCAGTCGGTTAATGTGAAAAATTCGACACTTTCGTTTGGTCCCGGGAGCTTCTATTTCATAATTAAGATCGGATAACTTCCTCAACACCTTCCAAGGCCCCTTATACCTGGGTTCAAGGAAGTTATCCGAATCAGTACCCAACACCAAAACTAATTCCCCAGGCTCAAACGACCGTGCTCGAGTTTTCTTGTCATAATTACTTTTCATAGCAGCCTGAGAGTTAGCTAAATTTTCTCTAGCAAACTTCCAGGCGCTAGAAAGTTTTTCTTTAAGGTTATCACCAAATTCACCCACGTTCGTCTCCTTTATTTGATCGGACTCCAAAATTTCATATAGAATTTCTAAAGGACCCCTTATTTTATGTCCAAAGACTAACTCAAAAGGAGCCACTCCCGTGGATGAATTTGGATGACTTCTAAGAGCAAAGAGAGCAAAAGGAAGACCCTTATCCCATTCCTCTTCATGCTCATAGCAAAATCTCCTTAAAATTGATTTGAGAGTTTGATGGAATCTTTCCACCACTCCCTGCCTCTCTGGGTGGTAAGGAACACTAGTAGTGTGCAGAATGGCCAGACCTGCACACTTACTTCGAAATTCCTTACTAGTAAAATTAGTTCCACAATCAGTTTGTATCTTACGAGGGATTCCATACCTCGAAAAGAAAATTACCAATTGATCAAATACAGCCTTAGATGTGATTTTCTTCATGGGAATGGCTTCGGGAAATCGCGATGCCCGATCCATCACAGTCAGTAAATATACAAAACCTGTTTTAGTTTTAGGCAGGGGACCTACTATATCAACTACTAGCTCACTAAATGGCTCGCCAATAGCTGGTATAGGATATAAAGGTGCTTTTACAATTGTCTGATTAGGTTTACCTACCACTTGGCACACTGGACATTCTTTCACATATTGTTTTACTGACGATTTCATTCCTGGCCACCAAAAACATTTAGCCAACCGACGGAACGTCTTCCAGACACCAAAATGACCAGAGAATGCATCATCATGAGATATATTTAATATTTGTCTCTGAAAGTGAGAAGGCACCACTATTTGCTCAATACGAGATATTTGGGGATCATTAGCAACCAGGGGACGACTCACCCTATATAACAGGCCCTTTTTTACCCAGAATCGAGGCTTTGTCAAGTCAGAAGTATCACCCAAATTAAAATTATACTCTCTTTTCTGGGCTTCAATAAAAGCTGTTCGATCCCAATCTGGAATTATATTATCACTACTTATTACATTACTTACTACTGACCCGGGTCTTCCTACATCTACGTCTACCTCTAAACTACTCAAATTTAACTCTTCATCATTATTTAATAAGTCTGCAGCTCTTGCTGCAGCTCTAGTGGTAACCGCCACTGGACACTTATTGATTGACAATATCGGAAATAATTCCTGGCCATCACTATTAACCATATCATTTCCTAATATGCCATCAATACCAGCTATAGGAAGACTCTCAACAACGGCCAACTCTATCTTTCCATAATACCCAGGGAATGACAACATTACCTCTGCTAAAGGAGCCGAAACTATTGTGTTCGGGAAACCTCCCAGAACAATAAAGTTCCCTGAATACTTCACCAAACCCTTCAAACTGCTTTCCAGCACTAACGAACGAGCAGACCCTGTATCTCTCAAGAACTTAACATCAATAATGACAGAATTATATATTACTTTACCAGGCCATATGTATTTATCATACTTCAGTCATTCCTGTGGATTATTATTTCCATCTCCAGGCGTACAATTACTACCACTATCACTACTAATTATGGGTAATTTTACGTCAGGAGATGTACTTGGCATTAAAGCCACAGGATTATTTTTTTGAAGATAATTTGTTCTGGCTTGACATTGAGCCTGGAAATGACCGGGTTTCTTACACCAGAAACAAGTCTTCACATTATTGTTTCTCGTTCCAGTACTACCTCCATTGGAAAATACACGAGTACCAGGTTTACCCGTGAATCTTCCATTGTTACTAGCTTGGAAATTATTTTGAACCACTGAATTCTTAGGCTTATTATTATCACCTCTTATTCCTTTATGAAAATTCGCTGACTCTACTGCATCATTACTTTTATCTTTGCTGACGAAATTGCCTGAACCTGCTCTATGAGTCAAGACAAATTCGTCAGCCACTTGAGCTGCCTTACCTAAATTAGTGACCTTTGCTTCTTCCAAATAAATTCTTAGTTCTTTGGAGCAAGATTTCTTAAACTCCTCCAAAAGCATTAGTTCTCTCAAGGAAGAAAAAGTGACAACTTGACGACTTTTCAACCAGTCGTCAAACTGTTCCTCCTTGAACCTGGCAAATTCTACATACGATAAGGAAGGATGTTTATTAAAATTTCTAAACTTTAATCTGTATGCCTCAGGGACCAAATCATACGCTTTTAAAATTAGTGCCTTTACCTTGTGATAATCCCTGGCTATCCCTTCCTCCAAGGCATTATATACCCTGATTGCCTTGCCTACCAATTTACACTGGATTAGCACCGTCCACATCTCTGGTGGCCAAGACAATCGTGTAGACACCCTCTCAAAGGCCTTAAAGAATTCTGGAACATTTCTTTCATCAAAAATGGGGACCAATTTTAATGCAGCCCCAATATTAAACCTTTCAGGCTGACTACCTCGTGGGGTACTAAATTGGTTTGGAGCCCCTTGTAACCTAGCCATTTCCAAATTAATGTTGGCCATCTCTATCTCATGCCTCCTCACCCTCTCGTTCTCCGCATGTTCCAATTTCAACAACTCTATCCTTTTACAAATCAAGTCATATTCTTGAATCTCCTTTGAATTAGAATTAATAGGAACAGTAGGAACTGCTGGCCCTAAATTCTCTTCAGATAAGAAAGGGTTTGTGGTTATATTTCCCTTTGGCAGCAAATTAGCCGGACCTTCATAAATAACTCCAGTCTGAGGAGGATCATCAAATAACGAAAAACCTGCACCACCACTAATGCCATTATCATCTGCAACTACCCTATCATCATTTCCTAATTCACTACCTCTATCACTAATATTTTCACCAAGTAATCCTTCAGCTTCAGCCAAACCTTGCATGACACAGTTCTTTACCATTATTAGCAATTTCCTCTTTGTATCAGTCCCTTTGAAAGGAATACCCAACCATCTAGCACAACTAACCAGATATTCCTTACCTAGTATTGGTAAATGACTAATACAGTCGGCTGACCCTAAAAACTCTGCAGGACTAAACTCAAAGTCA
>NC_090731.1:37077429-37082429 GCF_036898095.1 Palaemon carinicauda | reverse complement strand
TTTGATTACAATCAATTTATCATAAAAAGCTGATTAAACGAATATCAAATCCTTTCACATCGTTTTAATTGATCATGTGGTGCGTGACATTATATAAGGGTTTTAGGAATGCTGTTATATTGGTCATGGGAAATAATTGAATGAAGGTTGGAATTAAGGATGGAATCCAAGAGGATTTTTTCTTATGAATCCAATTAACATCACAAGATTAACAAGATTTTGTAAACAGAAAAGGTTGAAGTTTTAAATGTCACTTTAAACCTCCATGAATGGCAGAGGCAAGGGACATTAACATTGCCCTGGTTAGCAGTACAATGTCCTAGAGACTGACCATTTGTATGATTGCGTACTCTAGTTTCTATCCACTCCGGGGGAAAAGTCCTGACATCTACTGATTCTGTACTACTGAGTTATATTTATTACGACCAATGCGTTCAACGTTGATTTCATATATGTATGTCATATAATTCTCATTGATGCATTTCATCCATGTTACTTCAAATATTTCCTCACAAATATATTGTCTATATTTTTGCGTACTTTTTAAACATTTTGCTTCCACCTATGGATGTATGATTTAACAATTTATATCAATTAAATATTTTAATACATACGATCCAACCATATCTATTATATGAACGTGTGTCTGTGTGCATTTGTCAGTTTGTTTGTTTGTGTATATGTCTTATTCGAGCTCTCTCTCTCTCTCTCTCTCTCTCTCTCTCTCTCTCTCTCTCTCTCTCTCTCTCTCTCTGTGGTTCAGTGGTAGTTCCAGAGACTATCACACAATAATGTTATTATAATTCCGTCATATGCTTTCCTCTGCACAACGCATAAAAGCTCTCTCCAACCACGGAAGATGAAAGCAAACACAAGCAGCAGACTCAAAGGGAACAGAACAAACATGGAGGAAACTTGTTCCATTTTTTATTATTGAACCTTTCAGTTATTTTCCTTGTTAGTTATTTCGATAAAACATTTTATTCCAATGCGTAAATATCTTGCATCTTTATTTCGAAAACTTTTTCCTTTCGAATAATAACGTTTATATTTTTGTCTGAGGAAAATTACTCAATAGTAATTTATATTCTGTTACAGTTTTTGGCAAAGTTACATTTTAAACTGCTTTTTAAAGCTTCCAGTTAGGAAATCATCTTTTACATTTCTTTACTAAATAAAAAGATCTAGGTCAAATAAACTGAGATATCAAGTCTGGTTTTTAAGACTCTCATACACTAAAACATTTCAACAAATCAGCCATTACCTATAATTGCTTATCACTAGATTTAAGATTCCCCTGAACACCAGAAGCATGATTTAACATTTAGCAATTATCCTTAGTTAATGTTATTACTGAAGATGATTAGAAATGTGAAGATATTGAAGAAGGTAAGAAAAGGGAAATTTTTTTTATGTGTGGGATGGAAAACAAAGAGTTATGGGGGTTCGTTATTAACTTTGAAAATCATATAACTGATCTCCCATTCCAGATGCACTTGATGTTATTTTCAAAGATCTTATTCATTAATACTCTACTTACTAATCTTCTTCTTCTTCTTCTTCTTCTTCTTCTTCTTCTTCTTCTTCTTCTTCTTCTTCTTCTTCTCAGCTTTAGCCCATTTCTATATGGGTTCACCATTATGAATGAATCTTCTCCATCGATATCTGTTCTGTCAATGCCTTTCCGTAGCAACTCTTCCCCTACACAATCACGCCATTTCTTCCTTGGTTTCTCTCTTCCTTCTACCCAAAACTTCCATCTCCATCGTATGTCTTTAACCATGATGTTCATCTCTTCGTAACAAGTGTCCATACCATTTAAGGCTTCTTATAAGTAGTGCAATAGTCTCACAATCAAGTAAATCATGTCTAAACAAATACTTTTCAAAATACGTTGACCATTCCTTGCCACTACGATTATTTATGCAGCCAACTCTAATATGGATCTCAGAAAATTAAATAACAAAATACATTATCAGGAACATTGCCTGGGGGTCTGGCGGACTGGGGTTCGAGTCACGCTCAAACTCGTTAGTTTCTTGTCATGTCCATAACCTCATAATGCTGGCGAGGTAAGGTCGGGTGTTTGAGAGAGCCGTTATGTTTACCTTCTGAGTCATCAGTAACCATTGTCTGGCCTTTCCTGTCCCAACATGGGTGGTGAGGGGCTTTGGGCTTTGATAATATGCATAAATGGTTAGTCTCTGTCATTCATGGGGGCCCTTTAAAATCTTTTAAGGGTAACGCCAACACTATTCTTGTATTTTCTCAGATATTAATCTTATACCAATATTGTGCTGATTCATCCTCTACTTAATTAATACCTCAATGTAACCAAAGGCAATCTTAGCATCAGTTATTTGTAGATTATAATGTGAGATCTCTCCTAACCAACTCCTCAGTCTGGCAAGAGAAATCCTAATTAAAACAACATGGAATCAAAAAGGTTTTATATTATTAGTCAATAACTAATATTCTTTAAAGAAGATGAAACAGATCTAAAAAGCTTTGTCATTTCATTTCTAAAAACTATTCTACTCTGTTATATTTCAGTCAGGCAAATACTATCTGACTTTTGAGAAAAAAGTACATCTATTATTTCTTTATTCTTCTTAATTAATTGTTGAGATCTTCCAACACACATTTCATGAACATGCATACAATGTTTGTCAGCAGAACATCATACCCTCTTACACAGAATGCATTTCCATCCCGACTGAACATTCATGCAATTCATTCAAACTTTCTAGGTCTTCTCCTATATAAATAAACTCTGAATATAATTCAATGTATTTTGATGTGTTCATTCAATAACACCTTCCCCATGTCTTTCCACATTTTTCTTACTGCCAATATGTCAAGGCTTTTAAGAGGAAACTGACGTCTTTCTTGTTTTCTAAGCACTTTGATAATGTGGATTTGACAATAAAGGAGCAATATGCGGTGTGAAGTTCTGAATGCCTTAAAGTGCATACAATAAAATTACTGTGAAGGTCTTGAAGAAAGTAGGGTTTTCCTATAGTATAGGACCAGAAAAGCAACCCTTAAATGGAATGAAAAAAAAAAAAATAATAATATCTTTTGCTATACCTAAATTATAATAAATTATTTTAGGATTGCTGTGGCCTCATTGGTAACGTCTCTGCCTGGTGTTTGCCAGTACGGGGTTGGAGTCCCACTCAGACTCGTTAGTGCTATTGGTGTCTGCAACCTTACATTCCTTGTGAGCTAAGGAAAGGGGTTTTGGGAGAGCCTATAGGTCTATCTGCTGAGTCATTAACAGCCATTGCCTGGCGCTCCCTGGTCATAGATTGGGTGGAGAGGGCGCTTGTGCGCTGATCATATAATATATGGTCTATCTCTGGGTTATTGCCTCTGCCATTGGAAGCCTTTAAAGCCTTTAAACTGTTCATCTTAACACGTTGAATTGCTTATACAAAATTGCATTAAGTATCCTGATTTCAATTTAGAGTTAAATAACGTATTCTCCTTTTGACTTGAAATATCGTCTCGGTCTCCAACACGCACGAGGGTGACTTCCCAGAATCTTCCATTATATTCATCCTTGAATAAGGTATTTATTCTAATCCACAGCTTCTGTTCTTCCCCTATCTATATCAACATTCATTGCACGAAATTATAATTTTCAGTTATCCTCGGCATTATCTTTATTCACATTTGCTCTCAAGTTTCTCTTTTTATAATACCCTTTAAACATAATTCAGCAGTTTTGTTTCACTATAGTAATAAGTATTCCTGCATCACCGAACAAATACTATTGCACAATGTATTCATGACCTATTTACTTATTTTACATATGTGCACCTTTATGTTGCCATTTCTCTGGCAATGTACTGGGTATATCATAGACTCTGCAATCAGTAACACAGTTGAAGCGGTTGCAAGATGAGCTAGTTTTCTCTACCATAGTTGCAGTATTTGCTTATGGTTAAACTCGTAATTGCATACTTTATCAATATAGGATAAGTAATAGATTTGGATGGGAGGTTTTCGTTTCCTAGCTTACGAACTAAATGTTATTCCTTTTTTATTTGTTTTAGATTCCCAATTCACTGCTGCCTTTACACAAGTGAGTTATTATTCCGTGCACCTATTCCCTTGTAACCTTTCCTTTATCTTGACATTGCTTAAAAACCTGGATCAACCAAACGGTTGCACCGTATTTCAGCATTTCCTTTGTAATCCCATCAACTCCAGTTTTTCCAACTTTTTCATCACATTTTAAACATTCATAACTGTCAAAAGTGATATGGCAGAATGAGTAGAAATGTGAAGGACAGTCTTATTGTGTGTAGATAGAATAGATTCCACCTTGGCATGTAATTGTAATAATTTAAGGTTTGTAATGGTAAAACTGAACACTGGAATGGTACACTTTTGATAATTTGTGTCTGGTACATCAATGTAAAAATTATAGTAAAAGAGAATCTTTCAAGGGAGAGTTTGAATAATTAGCCTATCTGCTTGGGTTTGAAAATCATGTATATGGAGCTGTGCTGAAAGAACTGTATTTATGAGTAAATGCAAGTGACAGAGAAAGATGTGTAGTTATTAATAGACATACAGTTACCTCATTTTTTGTGGACTGAAAAGAAAGATATTCAGAAGTGGTTTTTGACTCAACTCTCCCAAAAGGAAGTAAAATGAAAATTATGTAAAATCAAAATTGGAAGGGCTGAAAATATTAATGTGAGCTGAGCATGTAATACATGGTGCAAAAGAAGTATAAGTTAGTTTGAGGACTGTAGATTAATAGATACTTTACTATAAATTTCCCGTGAATGGAAAGGTTAAGAATAGAACTGTGAGGAAATCGACGCGTGGAATCCAGCATTCAGGGAGAAGATGAAATCAACAAAATGGTTCTAAAGTTACTAAAGGGTTTGGGTGGTCGTGTGGCAGCGTCCTTGCCTGGTGATTGCCAGACAGGAGTTAAAGTCCCGCTTATACTCGTTAGTTCCTTTGGTCACAAGAACTTC
>NC_090731.1:37062429-37067429 GCF_036898095.1 Palaemon carinicauda | reverse complement strand
TCTGGAATGAATTAACTAGGTGTGTAGAAGGACTGGGTAGAAGAAATTATGTAGTTGTTATGGGTGACTTAAATGCTAGAGTGGGCGCTGGAGGGGTAGAAGGTGTCATTGGGAAGTATGGCGTACCAGGTGAAAATGATAGTGGTGAGAGACTGGTGGATATGTGTGTTGAACAAGAGATGGTAATAAGTGCTAGCTTTTTTAAAAAGAAAGATAAAAATAAGTATACATGGGTAAGAGTGGCAAATGGAAGGGTAGTAGAAAGGGCATTAATGGATTGTGTGTTGATAACTAAAAGAATGTTTGGAAGATTGAAAGACGTGCACGTGTTTAGGGGTATAGCTAACGGTATGTCTGATCATTTTTTGGTGGAAGGAAAATTAGTTGTAGCAAAAGAGTGGGGGAATAGAGTAGGTGGATGTAAAAGGGAGCTAGTGAGGGTTGAAGAGCTAATAAAACCGGGGGTAAAAAGTAGATATCAGGAAAGGTTGAAAATGGCATATGACGAGGTGAGAGTAAGAGAAACTGGTAATTTAGAGGAGGAGTGGAAGTTAGCAAAAGAAAATTTTGTTGGGATTGCAAGTGATGTATGTGGCAAGAAGGTTGTTGGAGGCAGCATGAGGAAGGGCAGTGAATGGTGGAATGAAGGACTGAAGGTAAAAGTGGAAGAGAAAAAGAGTAATAGTATAGAGAAGTATGAAAAATATAGAGAGAAAAAGGTGGAAGTAAAGCGCAAGGTACGTGAGGCAAAGAGGGCAGCTGACCTGAGGTGGGGTCAGGGACTGGGTCAGTCATATGAAGAGAATAAGAAGAAGTTTTGGAAAGAAGTGAAGAGAGTAAGGAAGGCCGGTGCAAGAATTGAAGAGACAGTGAAAGATGGAAATGGAAGGTTGTTAAAAGGAGAGGAGGCAAGGAAAAGGTGGGCAGAATATTTTGAAAGTTTGCTGAATGTTGAGGATGATAGGGAGGCAGTTATAATTGCTGTTCCAGAAGTTGAGGTGCCAGTGATGGGAGATGAGAATGAGAGAGAGATTACAATAGAGGAAGTGAGGAGAGCACTAGATGAAACGAGAGTAGGAAAAGCATCTGGTATGGATGGTGTGAAAGCTGAGATGTTGAAGGAAGGGGGTGTGACTGTACTTGAATGGTTGGTGAAATTGTTTAATGTGTGTTTTGTGTTGTCAATGGTGCCAGTAGATTGGGTCTGTGCATGTATTGTACTACTATATAAGGGTAAGGGAGATGTGCATGAGTGTTGTAATTCAAGAGGTATTAGTTTGTTGAGTGTAGTTGGAAAAGTGTATGGTAGAGTACTGTTTAATAGGATTAAGGATAAAACAGAGAATGCAATCTTGGAAGTACAGGGTGGTTTTAGAAGGGGTAGGGGTTGTATGAATCAGATTTTTACAGTTAGGCAGATATGCGAGAAATATTTAGCAAAAGGTAAGGAGGTGTATGTTGCGTTTATGGATCTGGAGAAAGCATATGATAGAGTTGATAGGGAAGCAATGTGGAATGTGATGAGGTTATATGGAGTTGGTGGAAGGTTGTTGCAAGCAGTGAAAAGTTTCTACAAAGGTAGTAAAGCATGTGTTAGAATAGGAAATGAAGTGAGCGATTGGTTTCCGGTGAGAGTGGGGCTGAGACAGGGATGTGTGATGTCGCCGTGGTTGTTTAACTTGTATGTTGATGGAGTGGTGAGAGAGGTGAATGCTCGAGTGCTTGGACGAGGATTAAAACTGGTAGACGAAAATGATCATGAATGGGAGGTAAATCAGTTGTTGTTTGCGGATGATACTGTACTGGTAGCAGACACAGAAGAGAAGCATGACCGACTAGTGACAGAATTTGGAAGGGTGTGTGAGAGAAGGAAGTTGAGAGTTAATGTGGGTAAGAGTAAGGTTATGAGATGTACGAGAAGGGAAGGTGGTGCAAGGTTGAATGTCATGTTGAATGGAGAGTTACTTGAGGAGGTGGATCAGTTTAAGTACTTGGGGTCTGTTGTTGCAGCAAATGGTGGAGTGGAAGCAGATGTACGTCAGAGAGTGAATGAAGGATGCAAAGTGTTGGGGGCAGTTAAGGGAGTAGTAAAAAATAGAGGGTTGGGCATGAATGCAAAGAGAGTTCTATATTATTATTAATATTACTATCCAAGCTACAACCCTAATTGGAAAAGCAAAATGCTATAAGCCCAGGGGCTCCAATAGGGAAAAATAGCCCAGTGAGGAAAGGAAATAAGGAAATAAATAACTGAAGAGAACAAATTAACAGTAAATCATTCTAAAAAAAGTAACAACGTCATAACAGATATGTCATATATAAACTATGAACAACTTCAAAAACAAATATGTCATATATAAACTATAAAAAGACTCATGTCCGCCTGGTCAACAAAAAAGCATTTGCTCCAACTTTGAACTTTTGAAGTTTTACTGATTCAACAACCCGATTAGGAAGATCATTCCACAACTTGGTAACAGCTGGAATAAAACTTCTAGAGTACTGCGTGGTATTGAGTCTTATGATGGAAAAGGCCTGGCTATTAGAATTAACTGCCAGCCTAGTATTACGAACAGGATAGAATTGTCCAGGGAGATCTGAATGTAAAGGATGGTCAGAGTTATGAAAAAGTGATTGTACCAACTGTGATGTATGGATCGGAGTTGTGGGGAATGAAAGTGATGGAGAGACAGAAATTGAATGTGTTTGAGATGAAGTGTCTGAGGAGTATGGCTGGTGTATCTCGAGTAGATAGGGTTAGGAACGAAGTGGTGAGGGTGAGAACGGGTGTAAGAAATGAGTTAGTGGCTAGAGTGGATATGAATGTGTTGAGGTGGTTTGGCCATGTTGAGAGAATGGAAAATGGCTGTCTGCTAAAGAAGGTGATGAATGCAAGAGTTGATGGTAGAAGTACAAGAGGAATGCCAAGGTTTGGGTGGATGGATGGTGTGAAGAAAGCTCTGGGTGATAGGAGGATAGATGTGAGAGAGGCAAGAGAGCGTGCTAGAAATAGGAATGAATGACGAGCGATTGTGACGCAGTTCCGGTAGGCCCTGCTGCTTCCTCCGGTGCCTTAGATGACCGCGGAGGTAGCAGCAGTAGGGGACTCAGCAGTATGAAGCTTCATCTGTGGTGGAAATGTGGGAGGTTGGGCTGTGGCACCCTAGCAGTACCAGCTAAACTCGGCTGAGTCCCTGGTTAGGCTGGAGGAACGTAGAGAGTAGAGGTCCCCTTTTTTGTTTTGTTTCTTGTTGATGTCGGCTACCCCCCAAAATTGGGGGAAGTGCCTTTGGTATATGTATGTATGTATATATGACTCAAATTCTATTCCAGATGACAATGGAAATGGTAGTTGAGGGGTTCAATATATTCGCTTATAGTTGCCATTTGTTCCAATAGCAAAGGATTAGAGGCGTTCTGATAATTTAACAAGCTGCATACAGAGGGATTATCTTCTAAATACCGTATAACAACTGGTTCATTAGCAGAAAGCTTTAGATAAGAATACATCTGCTGTTAATTAATATTTCCTTATTAAGAGTAATCTGCAATTCATGTTACTTGATGTTGAATTGTCATTTAGAACTCAAACCATTTCTCAGTCAGTGACCATTTCCCCTTGTTGGTCTTTTATTATGATATCCGTTTAGTTACTGGCCGTTCTCTCTGTATTTTCATCACCAAAAGTTATCGTCTACTTATTTCCTCCTTATCTTCAGATCTTTTTTTCTTTGTGTCCTCACTCTCAACTAGACTTTTATCAATCCTCGTAAGTGTATGCTCGCAGTAATTCCTTCTTTTGTCCAAAAATGACGATAATAAACCTATTTTTCTCTTCCTTAAGCCTTTGAATTCTTCATTGTATAATTTTTCATCACATAGGGCTTACAGTTTCATCTAAATAAAATAACTCATCCCGATTTTTGTAGCTTCAACATAGCATTCTACAAACTCCTCATTTGATATTGTTGCCTTCGTGTCTCTTAAACCAGCACGGTAATCCAGTTTCTCCTGATATATCTTTTCACTTCACTTTTAACCTCACTTCGTGTGATTACATAGACTGAGATATCAAGAGAATATTCTCTCCATCTTTTATCGACGTAAGATTAATCTTTAATCAAATATGAATCAGATAAAAATTCTCTTACTTCTCGCCATTACCTTGTTCACTTTTTCGTACATGTTTTGTAGTAACACAAAATCTATGAAACATTCAAACACAGTTTTTCATAGTTATTCCATTCTTCGTAGATGTGATACATATGTATTTGTGTGTATATATATATATATATATATATATATATATATATATATATATATATATATATATATATATATATATATATATATATATTTTATATATATATATATATATATATATATATATATATATATATATATATATATATATATATATATATATATATATATATATATGTTTGTTAAATATATATATATATATATATATATATATATATATATATATATATATATATATATATTTGTTTGTGTGCAGATGCGTTTGCAAACCTTGCATGCTGAAACAAATTTCATAAAAGAAAGCAATTGTGTTAGGTCTCCGGGAAAAGTGAACAGCTATGAAAAATTGCTTTACAAACTTTTTACATTAACGGCAACTTCTTAATAAAAGAACTTTATCCACTGAAGAAACCCAACAATTATTTTTCTAATTTATTCACCAGTCTTCTTTGAGTGTTTCTTGATATTTTGTTTATTTTTTAAATATTTGCTTATTGATATCCAGTATTAACTTTCTATTCAATTTCAATTTCATTTGTTTTACATTATACTCTGATGTATAATGAAAAACAGAAAAATTAGAAATGATTCTGATGATTTGAAAAGGACTTCTTCACTACACATTTCACACTTACAGATTTCAACAACGTGCATTTTTAACATATATATCATATGAAATATTCTTAACATAATTAGAGTATATAATTTTCTTACAATTTTGCTATAGAAAAAATTCA
>NC_090731.1:37034929-37039929 GCF_036898095.1 Palaemon carinicauda | reverse complement strand
AGACACTTCATCTCAACCACATTCAATTTCTGTCTCTCCATCACTTTCATTCCCCCCAACTCCGATCCATACATCACAGTTGGTACAATCACTTTCTCATATAGAACTCTCTTTACATTCATGTCCAACCCTGTATTTTTTACTACTCCCTTAACTGCCCCCAACACTTTGCATCCTTCATTCACTCTCTGACGTACATCTGCTTCCACTCTACCATTTGCTGCAACAACAGACCCCAAGTACTTCAACTGATCCACCTCCTCAAGTAACTCTCCATTCAACATGACATTCAACCTTGCACCACCTTCCCTTCTCGTACATCTCATAACCTTACTCTTACCCACATTAACTCTCAACTTCCTTCTCTCACACACCCTTCCAAATTCTGTCATTAGTCGGTCAAGCTTCTCTTCTGTGTCTGCTACCAGTACAGTATCATCCGCAAACAACAACTGATTTACCTCCCATTCATGATCATTTTCGTCTACCAGTTTTAATCCTCGTCCAAGCACTCGAGCATTCACCTCTCTCACCATTCCATCAACATACAAGTCAAACAACCACGGCGACATCACACATCCCTGTCTCAGCCCCACTCTCACCGGAAACCAATCACTTACTTCATTTCCTATTCTAACACATGCTTCACTACATTTGTAGAAACTTTTCACTGCTTGTAACAACCTTCCACCAACTCCATATAACCTCATCACATTCCACTTTGCTTCCTTATCAACTCTATCATATGCTTTCTCCAGATCCATAAACGCAACATACACCTCCTTACATTTTGCTAAATATTTCTCGCATATCTGCCTAACTGTAAAAATCTGATTCATACAACCCCTACCTCTTCTAAAACCACCCTGTACTTCCAAGATTGCATTCTCTGTTTTATCCTTAATCCTATTAATCATTACTCTACCATACACTTTTCCAATTACACTCAACAAACTAATACCTCTTGAATTACAACACTCATGCACATCTCTCTTACCCTTATATAGTGGTACAATACATGCACAAACCCAATCTACTGGTACCATTGACAACACAAAACACATATTAAACAATCTCACCAACCATTCAAGTACAGTCACACCCCCTTCCTTCAACATCTCAGCTTTCACACCATCCATACCAGATGCTTTTCCTACTCTCGTTCCATCTAGTGCTCTCCTCACTTCCTCTATTGTAATCTCTCTCTCATTCTCATCTCCCATCACTGGCACCTCAACACCTGGAACAGCAATTATATCTGCCTCCCTATTATCCTTAATATTCAGCAAACTTTCAAAATATTCCGCCCACCTTTTCCTTGCCTCCTCTCCTTTTAACAACCTTCCATTTCCATCTTTCACTGTCTCTTCAATTCTTGTGCCAGCCTTCCTTACTCTCTTCACTTCTTTCCAAAACTTCTTATTCTCTTCATATGACTGACTCAGTCCCTGACCCCACCTCAGGTCAGCTGCCCTCTTTGTCTCCCATACCTTGCGCTTTACTTCCACCTTTTTCTCTCTATATTTTTCATACTTCTCTATACTATTACTCTGCAGCCATTCTTCAAAAGCCCTCTTTTTCTCTTCCACTTTTACCTTCACTCCTTCATTCCACCATTCACTGCCCTTCCTCATGCTGCCTCCAGCAACCTTCTTGCCACATACATCACTTGCAATCCCAACAAAATTTTCTTTTGCTAATTTCCACTCCTCTTCTAAATTGCCAGTTTCTCTTACTCTCACCTCGTCATATGCCAGTTTCAACCTTTCCTGATATTTACTTTTTACCCCCGGTTTTATTAGCTCTTCAACCCTCACTAGCTCCCTTTTACATCCACTTACTCTATTCCCCCACTCTTTTGCTACAACTAATTTTCCTTCCACCAAAAAATTATCAGACATACCGTTAGCCATACCCCTAAACACGTGAAAGTCTTTCAATCTTCCAAACATTCTTTTAGTTATCAACATATAATCCATTAATGCCCTTTCCACTACTCTTCCATTTGCCACTCTTACCCATGTATACCTATTTTTATCTTTCTTTTTAAAAAAGCTAGCACTTATTACTATCTCTTGTTCAACATACATATACCAGTCTCTCACCACTCTCATATATATATATATATATATATATATATATATATATATATATATATATATATATATATATATATATATATATATATATCTGAATCTGTAAAGATATCATCCTAAATTGTTAACCTTTTAATCCTTTTATCATTTATGTAACCATGGTAAAATAATTAAATTAAAGATAATTATTATTATCATTTTCATTATTATTATTATTATTATTATTATTATTATTGTTATTATTATCATTATTACTATTATTAATAGCTAAGTGACAACCCTAGCTGGAAAAGCAAGATGCCGTTAGCCCAAGGGCTCCAACAGGGAAAAATAGCCTAGTGAGGAAAGGAAATAAGGAAATAGGTAAACGATCTGAGAAACAACGACCATCATCAAAACAGATATTTCATAGATAAACTATTAACTCTAAAACACTTTACTTCGTGAGCATCATCAAAAGCCGAATATCCACTTACCATTGCGACTTCTTATCTAAATTAAAAGGTTTTTGCTGGGCAATACCGAAAGGGTTCTTGATTTGATTTTGTTTTTCGTGCTCTATGGCAAAACAAAAATAAAACCTGAAACAAAGGTTTTATTGCGCATTGAGAGGGCTCCACCCTTCCTATATTTATAAAATTACTGTTATGCTAATTTTATCCCTCGGGCATTAGTGTAATTACCCCATTTGGAAACGTGGTGAACCCGTTAGCAAAGTACCATGGTTACTCAGGTCATTGGAATTTAGGTTTTAATTTTCGGCAGAAACAAACATTAAAACGCATTCTCTCAAGTTCCCATCAAGATTATTATTATTATTATTATTATTATTATTATTATTATTATTATTATTATTATTATTATTATTATTATTATTATTATTACCTAAGCTACAACGCTCGTAGGGAACTTTGGATGCTAATAGCCAAGGAAATGAGGAAATGCATTAGTTACAGGAGAAGCAAGAAGCAATAAAAAAAAAGACATTTTAAGAACAGTAACAACATTGCAACACAGGTTTCATAAACACAAAAAAAAAAAAAAAAAATATATATAAAAGAGATTTATGAAGACATTACAGGGGTCTTATGTATTCCTCTAAGTATTACTTTGTTAACTGCATTACAGACTTATAAAATAGTGAGGGCGCATAACGCTGAATGAAAGTTCTATGATGTTTTATTGTCTTATAAAAATCAGATCAATACAAAATCGAAAAAGCAAGATGTAAATATATATATATATATATATATATATATATATATATATATATATATATATATATATATATATATATATATATATATATATATATATATATATATATATATATATATATATTCAAATAAGCCATATATATTTTTGATATATTAATGTCTGGATTCTCTTAACAACCTCGGGATCACAGACCCAGGGGAAATCTCACAAAGACAAGAGCTTGGCTCCGGCCGGGAATCGAACCCTGGTCGGCAAGCTTATATAGACAGTGACTAACCCACTTGGCCACGAACAAAGATAAAAGTCAATGACAATTCTACTGTATTTATACCTGTCGAATTCAGGTATTTTGTACTTAGAATTGAAATCAACCCATCTTCACCATCGTAGCTAATTGGTAGTTTGTTACTTGGCATTCAATTAATGATAAATTTTGCACATTTTTACGTGTTTTTCATATTCAAATAAGCCATATTTATTTTTGATATATTAATGTCTGGATTCTCTTAACAACCTCGGGATCACAGACCCAGGCGAAATCTCACAAAGACAAGAGCTTGGCTCCGGCCGGGAATCGAACCCAGGTCGGCAAGCTTATATAGACAGTGACTAACCCACTTGGCCACGAACAAAGATAAAAGTCAATGACAATTCTACTGTATTTATACCTGTCGAATTCAGGTATTTTGTACTTAGAATTGAAATCAACCCATCTTCACCATCGTAGCTAAATGGTAGTTTGTTACTTGGCATTCAATTAATGATAAATTTTGCACATTTTTACGTGTTTTTCATATTCAAATAAGCCATATATATTTTTGATATATTAATGTCTGGATTCTCTTAACAACCTCGGGATCACAGACCCAGGTGAAATCTCACAAAGACAAGAGCTTGGCTCCGGCCGGGAATCGAACCCTGGTCGGCAAGCTTATATAGACAGTGACTAACCCACTTGGCCACGAACAAAGATAAAAGTCAATGACAATTCTACTGTATTTATACCTGTCGAATTCAGGTATTTTGTACTTAGAATTGAAATCAACCCATCTTCACCATCGTAGCTAATTGGTAGTTTGTTACTTGGCATTCAATTAATGATAAATTTTGCACATTTTTACGTGTTTTTCATATTCAAATAAGCCATATATATTTTTGATATATTAATGTCTGGATTCTCTTAACAACCTCGGGATCAGAGCCCCAGGCGAAATCTCACAAAGACAAGAGCTTGGCTCCGGCCGGGAATCGAACCCTGGTCGGCAAGATTATATAGACAGTGACTAACCCATTCGGCCACGAAGGAAGATAAAAGTCGATGACAATTCTACTGTATTTATACATGTCGAATTCAGGTATTTTGTACTTAGAATTGAAATCAACCCATCTTCACCATCGTAGCTAATTGGTAGTTTGTTACTTGGCATTCAATTAATGATAAATTTTGCACATTTTTACGTGTTTTTCATATTCAAATAAGCCATATATATTTTTGATATATTAATGTCTGGATTCTCTTAACAACCTCGGGATCACAGACCCAGGCGAAATCTCACAAAGACAAGAGCTTGGCTCCGGCCGGGAATCGAACCCAGGTCGGCAAGCTTATATAGACAGTGACTAACCCACTTGGCCACGAACAAAGATAAAAGTCAATGAGAATTCTACTGTATTTTATACCTGTCG
>NC_090731.1:37019929-37022429 GCF_036898095.1 Palaemon carinicauda | reverse complement strand
GAATCACTCGGTCCCTCTAACTAAATGACAGCTGCTCCGCCATCGGTGCGGCGGATGAACTTGAAATTAATCAGAACAACCAAGACACTCTTAACAATGGGTCGCCGAGGCATTTTGATTTACCTTCATTAACATATCCTAAAAACTTATAAGTTTTTGGAAAAGGATAGTAAACTGAATGTGTTTGAATAATGTGTTATATTAATACAAAATATCCAAAAAAAATCTTAAGTTTTTAGAAAAAGCTAGTAAACTGAATGTGTTTGAATAATATGTTATATTAATACAAAAATACACTAAAACTAAGACACGAATATACCATGCAGGGCGTACTGTTACATCTAATCCAACTGCGGAGGAGAGGTGTCACAAATACACAGTCCTATATATTTTAACAATGTTTCTCTTTACAGCAAATGTTTAATTTTTCTAAATATTAAATAAACTTACTAGATTTCCTGTTTGATTTTGATTTTGTGGGGCCCCCTGTAGGTTAGAATTGATCTCCTTAAGTTTAATCTCAATGATTTATTCAATGCGAAGTTTTGTTTCCTTATTGATATGTTTATCTTAAAATATTTTTTGTTATTCCAACCGTGTACATGACTTCAATTATTGTATTATATTTTTAGTATAAAATAAAATTGTATTTTCCATATGACCTTCTATATCATTATTCACAGTTCTCCTCTTAGAGAGGGTTCAAAATCATATATACTTTCTCGATATGAGCTCCACTGTTTATTTTTTTTTATTTGCTCTCCTCTCAAGTACGTCCTGATATATATACCGCTTTTTTATTATTGCTATTAGTATTTGAATATATATTTTTTATTATACTATGCAAGGTCTCTTCACTACATATTGATTTGATCACTTCCACGTCTCATGAAACACTTTACTGATGTCTTGATTTTCCTGTTGTAATCACTTTAAATACGACCAATGATATGTTTAGACTTATTACATACCACTCCTGATAATCCCCTCCATTTTCCCCAGGCTGCTTTTATCCTATTACCAGCTTCAGCCTCATATCCTCCCTCCTGATTTATAATAGATCCCAAGTACCTAAATTGTTCTACCTGTTTTATAACTGCTCCCCTACATTCCTGTATGGCTATGTTGTCCCTACCCTCCTTACTGGTCACCATAACCTCATTCTTATCCATATTTACCTCTGGCCACCCCTTTCCAAAATTTCTTGTCACTCTATCACCCTTCTCTGTAATTCTTCCTCATTTTCAACAGTAATCAGGAAATCATATGCGTATAAAAGCTCCAACAACTCTTCATTTCTGTTCCAATCACTGAACACATCCAAGATCGACAAATAAAAACGGGCTTGAGGCTGACCCCTCGTGTAATCCAACACTAACTTCAAAAATTTCTGCTTCTCCAACACTGTTATTACTTCAGTCCTTGTTATTTTGTAAATCATCTCTACCATTTTAACCAACTTCTCAGGGACTTTCCTCTTCCTCAAGCACCAAAACATCACTTTTCTTGGTATTCTGTCATAAGCCTTATCTACATCTACAAAAGCACAGAAGAGCTGATTTCCCTCTTCAGTCTCTTTTACTGTAACAGCCTTACTATAAATATGGCATCCACAGTCCCTCTCTCCTCAATGAATCCATACTGCTGCTTCCCAATCTTTACAATCCTTCTCATTCTCTTATCTATTACCTTCTCTAAAACTTTCAAACCGGGCTCCGCTAATTTAATTCCCCTCTAGTTGTTACATTCCATGATGTCACCTTTCTGCTTACATCTAGATACCATTAGACTCTTCACCAAGTGTTTAGGCATTATTTCCTCTTCCCATATTTCTTTCAATAAATCCAGCATCCATTCTTCCCACTTTGTAGCTAGTATTTTGACCGTTTTAGTTTGAAACTCTAGTGAGCCTGGTGTTTTATCATTCTCCATTTTAGTCAATGCCTGTTTCACTTCCGTATTCTGTATCACCATCAATGGCCCCTCCATCCTTCGTGCTTCTCTCAGCTCCTTTATCTCATTTTCAGTATTCAATAGTTGCCCATAATATTCTCTCCTTCGCCTCTTAATGTCATCATCCTTATGCAATATATTTCCATCTCTATCCCTGATGACCACCAGTTGCCTTAATATCTGTCTTTGCCTTTTCCACATGTTTGAAATCTTATAGATATCCTTTGCTCCTTCCTTTGTTCTTAGACTTTCATTTAACTGCTATACAGCTCTTCCAATTGTTATACCTACTTCCCTCCCACAATCTTTTTCCTCTTCTTGGTACCGTTCCTCTGCTCCCTGTGCCTGTCTTATTTCCCAGTATTTAAATGCCTTTGATTTTCTTTTAATTGATTCTTGCACCTCTCTATTCCACCACCACTTTTCTCCTTTCAACACACCATATCAGCTGGTTCTAGCCAATAATTCCTCTGTTTCCCCTACACATGTTTTTCATACCCAACCAGACATTTTTCACTATGTCACCCTGTCCACTCTCTAAGTTCAA
>NC_090731.1:37007429-37012429 GCF_036898095.1 Palaemon carinicauda | reverse complement strand
AACCTTACTCTTACCCACATTAACTCTCAACTTCCTTCTTTCACACACCCTTCCAAATTCTGTCACTAGTCGGTCAAGCTTCTTTTCTGTGTCTGCTACCAGTACAGTATCATCCGCAAACAACAACTGATTTACCTTCCATTCATGGTCATTCTCGGCTACCAGTTTTAATCCTCGTCCAAGCACTCGAGCATTCACCTCTCTCACCACTCCATCAACATACAAGTTAAACAACCACGGCGACATCACACATCCCTGTCTCAGCCCCACTCTCACCTGAAACCAACCACTCACTTCATTTTCTATTCTAACACATACTTTACTACCTTTGTAGAGACTTTTCACTGCTTGCAACAACCTTCCACCAACTCCATATAACCTCATCACATTCCACATTGCTTCCCTATCAACTCTATCATATGCTTTCTCCAGATCCATAAACCCAACATACACCCACTTACCTCTTGCTAAATATTTCTTGCATATCTGCCTAACTTTAAAAATCTGATTCATACAACCCCTACCTCTTCTAAAACCACCCTGTACTTCCAAGATTGCATTCTCTGATTTATCCTTAATCCTCTTAATCATTACTCTACCATACACTTTTCCAACTACACTCAACAAACTAATACCTCTTGAATTACAACACTCATGCATATCTCCCTTACCCTTATATAGTGGTACAATACACGCACAAACCCAATCTACTGGTACCATTGACAACACAAAACAAATATTAAACAATCTCATCAACCATTCAAGTACAGTCAAACCCCATCCTTCAACATCTCAGCTTTCACACCATCCATACCAGATGCTTTTCCTACTCTCGTTTCATCTAGTGCTCTCTTCATTTCCTCTATTGTAATCTCTCTCTCATTCTCATCTCCCATCACTGGCACCTCAACACTTGGAACAGCAATTATATCTGCCTCCCTATTATCCTCAACATTCAGCAAACTTTCAAAATATTCTGCCCACCTTTTCCTTGCCTCCTCTCCTTTTAACAACCTTCCATTTCCTTCTTTCAATGTCTCTTCAAATCTTGCGCCAGCCTTCCTTACTCTCTTCACTTCTTTCCAAAACTTCTTCTTATTCTCTTCATATGACTGACCCAATCCCAGACCCCACCTCAGGTCAGCTGCCCTCTTTGCCTCACGTGCCTTGCGCTTTACTTCCACATTTTTCTCTCTGTATTTTTCATACTTCTCTATACTAGTACTCTGCAGCCAGTCTTCAAAAGCCCTCTTTTTCTCTTCCACTTTTACCTTCACTCCTTCATTCCACCATTCACTGCCCTTCCTCATGCTGCCTCCAACAACCTTCTTGCCACATACATCACTTGCAATCCCAACAAAATTTTCTTTTACTAACTTCCACTCCTCCTCTAAATTACCAGTTTGTCATACTCTCACCTCGTCATATGCCATTTTCAACCTTTCCTGATATTTACTTTTTACCCCCGGTTTTATTAGCTCTTCAACCCTCACTACCTCCCTTTTACATCTACCTACTCTATTCCCCCACTCTTTTGCTACAACTAATTTTCCTTCCACCAAAAAATGATCAGACATACCGTTAGCCATACCCCTAAACACGTGCACGTCTTTCAATCTTCCAAACATTCTTTTAGTTAAACACATAATCCATTAATGCCCTTTCCACTACTCTTCCATTTGCCACTCTTACCCACGTATACTTATTTTTATCTTTCTTTTTAAAAAAGCTAGCATTTATTACCATCTCTTGTTCAACACAAATATCTACCAGTCTCTCACCACTCTCATTTTCACCTGGTACGCCATACTTCCCAATGACACCTTCTACCACTCCAGCGCCCACTCTAGCATTTAAGTCACCTATGACAACTACATAATTCCTTCTACCCAGTCCTTCTACACACCTAGGTAATTCATTCCAGAACTCATTACACTTTTCTTCACTTTTCTCACTACCTAGCCCATACGCACTGACAAACGCCCAACATTCCCTACCCAACCTAACCCTTACCCACATTAACCTAGATATCTCCTCCCATTCCACTACTTTACCTGTCAACCATTCAAACACCCCAAAACTAGAGTGCAGGGAGCAGTCACTCTCTCCCCAGCTCCATCTCTTTGCTGATGCTTCGTAGGAATTTTATACAGGAGAGGAGGTTCCCAGCCCCCTCTTCCCGTCCCTTTTAGTCGCCTCTTACGACATGCAGGGATAACGTTGGCACTATTCTAATTGTGGCCGCGGGGGCATAAAAACAATATATATATATATATATATATATATATATGTATATATATATATATATATATATATATATATATATATATATATATACATCTATATATATATATATGTATATATATAATTATATATATTGTCTTAGTTTGACATGTGCGTAATCTGGAAAAGAATTTGGTAACCTATGTCGTAATAGTAGGCCTATCGTCGACACACGAACTAGATTATACAGGGGGCCATGGTCTCTCATGTAAAATGAAGCTTTCCTGTATGAAAATAAAAGGTAGTTCTATTAGGAAGGCAGTTTTGTAAAATCCCTATATTTTTTTGTGCAATGCTAATTCGTATTTATGAATAAATTCACCATATATATTGTATCAAAGCTATGATGAATTTGTAATTGATACATAATTTTACCACATCGTTTTAAGCTGAATTAAAGAGAGACATAATGTTTTCACTTGTAAGTTTTATTTAGAAATCTCGTTCATTTTAATTTTATATATCTTATCCTAACATATTTTCCATATCCTTATTTTATTTTCTCACTTCCCTTCCCTTTCCAGCCTTTTTTTATTCAAACTCAGTCGTGGAAGACTCTTTAAATCTCTCCATTGTATGATTTCTGCTTTTACCAGCATTTTATACATAGGGTTTTCCTTCTACTAGGATTTCATACGTTATTTTTTTAATATCATTCCATACATGAGATTTTTCTTCTACTATTTATCTCATACACTAATTGTATCTCCTACTAATATATCATACATGACTTATTTCTTTTAAATAGCATTTCATACGTAAGGGTTTACTTCTACTAGCCTCCAACATTTCATACATGAGGTTTACATTCTACTATAATTTCATACAATAGTTTTTCCATCTACAAACATTTCATACATGAGTTTTCCTTCTACTAAAATTCCATACATGTAATTTTCCTTCTACTAGAATTTCATTCATTAGTTTTTCCTTCTACTATCATTTCGTACAAGAGTTTTTCCATTTACTAGTATTCTATACATGAGTTTTTCTTTCTAATAGCATTTCATATATGAGTTTTTCTCTCTACTAGCATTTAAAAGAAGAGTTTCATTCTACCAACCTATCATACATGAGGTATCCTTCTACTAGCATTTCATACATAGGTTTTTTCCCTCTATTAACATTTCATACATGAGTTTTTTCTTCTGCTAGTATTTCTTACATGAGTTTTTCTTTCTACTAACATTTTACAAATGAGCTTTCCTTCTATTAATATTTCACAAATGAGTTTTTCCTTTTACTGGTATTTCATACATGGGTGTTTCATTATACTAACATTTCATACACAAGTTTTTCCTTCTACTAGCATTTATTATTTTATGCATGAGTTTTTCCTTCTACTAGCATTTCATACACGAGTTTTTCCTTCTACTAAAATTTCATACATGAGTTTTTCCTTCTACCAGCATTTCATACACGAGTTTTTTCTTTTGCTAAAATTTCATAAAAGTTTTCCTTCTATTAACATTTCTTACTTGAGCTTTCCCTTTTACAAGCATTCGATACATGAGAGTTTAATTCTAATAACATATCATTCTTGAGGTTTTACTTCTATTAGCATTTCATACACAAGTTTTTCCTTTTACTAACATTTCATACATGAGATTATCCTTCTGCTAGCATTTCATACATAAGTTTAAATTTTACTAACACGTCATACACGAGCCTTTCCTTTTACTACCATTCTATACACAGGTTTTACGTTTTACTAACATTTCATATGAGTTTTTTCTTCCACCATCATTTCATACATATTTTTTTTCATTCTAATAACATTTCATACACGAGTTTTTACTTTTGCTAGCATTTCATACATGAGTTTTTCCTTTTATTAGAATTTCATAAATGGCTTTTCCTTCTATTATTATTTCATACATGAGTTTTTTCATTTACTTGTATTTCATACATGAGAGTTTAATTCTAACAACATATCATGCCTGATTTTTTCCTTCCAATGTCATTTCATACATATGTTTTTCCTCTCACTATCATTTCATACATAATTTTTTTCATGCTGATAACATTTTATATATGAGTTTTTACTTCTGCTAGCATTCCATACATGAGTTTTTCCTTTCAATAGCATTTCATAATTGTGTTTTTCCTTCTATTAACATTTCTTACATAAGTTTTTCCTTTTACTAGCATTTCATACATAGATCTTCATTCCAAAAACATATTATAGCTGAGTTTTTCCTTCTTCGAACATTTCATACGCGAGTTTTTCCTTCATATAGTTAAATAACCTATGTTCCTTAAACCGTATGTCTGACAGCATAAGTACTTTTGTTAATGACAAAATATTATTATGTCTTAAATCATTCTTGACTCAAGAAAAAAAAAATGGCTATGTACATATTATGACTGATTTTTAATGAATAGATACCTGTTCTTGTGTCTTTAGAATGTTATGAATTTTGAATATACTCTCCTAATTATATACAGCTTGAATAAACTACCACTGGGATCATCTTGCTCTCTTTTTCTGGACTTCTAGCGATCCTTAATAGCAGTAATTAAAAAGCATTACTCGAGTATTATACGCAGGACATGCTTTTTCGGCAAAATTACTCGTGAAAAGCTTCGTTAATCTAACATTCTTGGTTAATAGTAGATCGTTATCTTATAAATTGTTCATCATATTCGTCATTTATGACATTCACCAGATAGTGGACCATATCTTTCTGTATTACCTGTTAAAGTATTTACATAAA
>NC_090731.1:36969929-36972429 GCF_036898095.1 Palaemon carinicauda | reverse complement strand
CGTCTAAATGTACAAAATATATCATATATATATATATATATATATATATATATATAAATATATATATATATATATATATATATATATATATATATATATATATATATATATATATATATATATATATATATATATATATGCATACAATAACAAATGCCGTATCTATTCATCTCGAATGACAAATTCGATGACTCAAAAATCAATCCTTCCTTGCACCCAAACGGTCTTTCTCTCTTACTAAAATGAAATTTAAAAACGAGAGAGAGAGAGAGAGAGAGAGAGAGAGAGAGAGAGAGAGAGAGAGAGAGAGAGAGAGAGAGAGAGAGAGAGAGAGAGAGAAATTTAGGTGCCCTTGATTAAAGGCAGGAATGATATTGCTCTGCAACAGAGTTCCGTTATTCAAACAATTTATGAGATGGAGGCAAAAGCTCAGCCCCATGATGGGACGTTACCGTCGACATGTCCTCATACATCTTGGAAATATGGTGATCTCGTCCGCAATGTTACGCAAATCCTCAGAATTTCTCGAAAATCTGCAAAAATACATCAATATTCTTGTGGAGGGGAATAAATTTGCTAATTTTTCAAGCTTATTCGTGAAATATGCCTTATTTATGAAATTTGCATTTTTAGTCGCCGCTGATGAAATTTGCAATTTTTTTTTTTTTGTCCTTAATCATAAAACTTATAATGTATTAGTCGTTATTTATGAAATCTGAAATTTTTTGGCCATATTTATGAAATTGGCTATTTTAGACCATATCTATGAAATTGGCGATTTTAGGCCTTATTTATGAAATTTGTAATTTTTTATTTTTGTTCTTATTTGTGAAATTTACAATTTTAGTCGTCCTTTTTAAAGTTTACAATTTTTCAGTACTCTATGAAATTTGTTATGTTTTATCTTTTTTTTTAGAATTTGCTATTTTTCCTTATATGTAATTTTTTTTAATTTTTAGGCATTATTCATGAAATTTTCAACTTTTAGTCATTAAACGGTATTCCTAAGGATATATAATAAACAAAGAAATTAACAAAATGTCATGTAACATTAGTCTATTGTCTTCATATTGCAGTAAGCAAGTAAAGGCAAAAATGTATATTTTGCATGGATATGTATATAATATATATATATATATATATATATATATATATATATATATATATATATATATATATATATATATATATATATATATATGTGTGTGTGTGTGTGTGTGTGTGTGTGCGTGTGTATGTGTATGTGTGTGTGTATGTATATTTATATAGATACATTATATATATATATATATATATATATATATATATATATATATATATATATATATATATATATATATATATATATATCTCATTCTCAATAGAGGAAGTGAGGAGAGCACTAGATGAAACGAGAGTAGGAAAAGCATCGGGTATGGATGGTGTGAAAGCTGAGATGTTGAAGGAAGGGGGTGTGACTGTACTTGAATGGTTGGTGAGATTGTTTAATGTGTGTTTTGTGTTGTCAATGGTACCAGTAGATTGTGCATGTATTGTACCACTATATAAGGGTAAGGGAGATGTGCATGAGTGTTGTAATTCAAGAGGTATTAGTTTGTTGAGTGTAGTTGGAAAAGTGTATGGTAGAATACTGATTAATAGGATTAAGGATAAAACAGAGAATGCAATGTTGGAAGTACAGGGTGGTTTTAGAAGAGGTAGGGGTTGTATGAATCAGATTTTTACAGTTAGGCAGATATGCGAGAAATATTTAGCAAAAGGTAAGGAGGTGTATGTTGCGTTTATGGATCTGGAGAAAGCATATGATAGAATTGATAGGGAAGCAATGTGGAATGTGATGAGGTTATATGGAGTTGGTGGAAGGTTGTTGCAAGCAGTGAAAAGTTTCTACACAGGTAGTAAAGCATGTGTTAGAATAGGAAATGAGGTGAGCGATTGGTTTCCGGTGAGAGTGGGGCTGAGACAGGGATGTGTGATGTCGCCGTGGTTGTTTAACTTGTATGTTGATGGAGTGGTGAGAGAGGTGAATGCTAGAGTGCTTGGACGAGGATTAAAACTGGTAGGCGAGAATGATCATGAATGGGAGGTAAATCAGTTGTTGTTTGCGGATGATACTGTACTGGTAGCAGACACAGAAGAGAAGCTTGACCGACTAGTGACAGAATTTGGAAGGGTGTGTGAGAGAAGGAAGTTGAGAGTTAATGTGGGTAAGAGTAAGGTTATGAGATGTACGAGAAGGGAAGGTGGTGCAAGGTTGAATGTCATGTTGAATGGAGAGTTACTTGAGGAGGTGGATCAGTTTAAGTACTTGGGGTCTGTTGTTGCAGCAAATGGTGGAGTGGAAGCAGATGTACGTCAGAGAGTGAATGAAGGTTGCAAAGTGTTGGGGGCAGTTAAGGGAGGAGTAAAAAATAGAGGATTGGGCATGAATGTAAAGAGAGTTCTATATGAGAAAGTGATTGTACCAACTGTGATGTATAGATCGGAGTTGTGGGGAATG
>NC_090731.1:36954929-36962429 GCF_036898095.1 Palaemon carinicauda | reverse complement strand
GAGAAAAGAAAACTAAAATAAAATCAAAGTCAGCAGCAACGTTACATAGGTAATTTTCCCTATATAGTGAAGAGCAAGTGTCTCGGTATATATATATATATATATATATATATATATATATATATATATATATATATATATATATATATATATATATATATATATATATATATATATATATATATATATATATATATATTTATTTTGCGCATTTAGACCTATTTTTCATATTCAAATAAGCCATATATTTTAATACCTTAATGTCTAGATTCTCATATCGATCTCGGGATCAGAGTCCCAAGGCGGAACCACTCAAAGACAATAGCTTCTGACTAGCCGGGAATTGAACCCTGGTCCAGAAGCTGGCTAAATGGTAAGTCAATGTTCATGCTAGCTTCCTGGACCAGGGTTCGATTCCCTGCCGGTCAAAAGGTATTGGCTTTGGGGTTTTGATCCCGAGGTCGATAAGAGAATCCAGACATTAAGGTACTGAAATATATGGCGTATTTGAATATGTGTATATACAATATATATATATATATATATATATATATATATATATATATATATATATATATATATATATATATATATATATATATATATATATATGTGTGTGTGTGTGTGTGTGTATATATATATATATATAAATATATATATATATATATATATATATATATATATATATATATATATATATATATATATATATATATATATATATATATATACATGCATGTATATATATATATATACATATATATATATATATATATATATATATATATATATATATATATATATATATATATATATATATATATATATATATTTACGGTCACGCTGGGAGGCATTGCCAGAAGCATATCTGCTCGGTCTATCACCGTCCCTCAGGTTCGGGGGAGGGGAGTAGTCATACCCTTGTGAGAGGGAGTGCACCCGGAAACCATAACTTGCGTGTTGTGGATATGAAATGGGGAGAGGGTGGGATGGGTCGAATCTGTGTTTGTGCATGTGCATGCATATTTATCTCAATATTTAGCAATGATTTTCGACAGGTCACGTTCACTAGTTCATACATGAACAATAAAAGGAGACATATTTCTGCTTGTTCAACAAAAAAGAATTTGCAACAAGTTTGAACTCGTGACGTTCCTCGTATTCAACTACCGGATTGGGAAGATCATCCTTCCTCTGTTTCGTTACTAACTCCATCGTTTATCTTGAGAAATATATATATATATATATATATATATATATATATATATATATATATATATATATATATATATATATATATATCTATATATATATATATATATATATATATATATATATATATATATATATATATATATATATATATATATATATATATGTATATATATATATATATATATATATATATATATATATATATATATATATATATATATATATATATATATATATATATATATAAATATCACAAGACACGTGCAATATCATTTACACATTCCTCACCTTTGTTAGTTTCTTTGTTCATAAACACTTTTTAATTGTCTCATTCAATCTTCAATTCTATTCTTTTACCAGATTATATTTCCAATTGAATATTCATTTGAAATTCTCACTGTTATATCACAAGTAAGGAGAATTTTTGTGATCCCTTTTTCATTTGCTATCATAACAGATTTTCATAGCAATAAAAGTGTAATTGATTTTGAATAACGACTAATTAGATTCAACTTTGCTTCCGTTGGCTTTTTATTCATTTGAATAATGTTTGTTTTACGTGAATTCCGATAATGTTAATTTTGCCCTCTTCCAGACTACAAACTAATCCTTCTCATATTTAGTGATAAAAATTTTTTCCTCCATTCTCGTATATATTGAAGAAAAAAAAATTATTTTCCTATTGAAAAGTTTAGTGGCAATGAAAACTATATGACACTACAGGTTAATTCTGAATTAGTTTTCAAACCTATATCTTAACTGTTAACATTATAATTAATATATTTTTGTTTTATAATGAAAACCAATTCATTTTTCCTTGGTCCTGGTTGATGTAATTAACACAGAAATAATAGAGCTCTGATTGATTATAATTAAGATAATTTTGCTTCATTTATGCGTGACAGATTTTATGTCGGAATGTTGAATCAGTGTCAGCCCTAATGGAAATATCCACAAAATCTATTAGCTGACATAATGTGCATGAAGCCATAGCTCAATATTCAACAAAATGGTTTATCTAGCATTAAAATGTTATTTAAAAACTAATTGATGAATAGAATTTCCATATAATAATTTAATCATCCTAAGTGCAACTGCTTGGATAGAATTGTTTGATTAAAAAAATGGTAGAAATGATACAGTTCTCGTCACTAAATGTGGATGATGAATTAGTCAGTAAATATAAGTTTTGTAGATTGGAAGACAAAAGCAGACGGTCAACGAGATTTATGTATTTTCAAAGACTCTTGTTTCACATAATTATGAAGCATAGAATGCTTATGGAAGTAACATATTAGGCACTGCAGTACGAGTGTGGGAGTCTGGCTGGCTAGAGTTTGTAAGTTAAGTTGGGAATATGAAACAGTTTTGATTGGATGGCTAGCTAGAGATTGTAAGGTATATTGGCACTAGGGAACGGTTCTGATTGGGTAAGTGGCTAGGGCGTGTAAGGTATGCTGGGAATGAGGAACGCTTTTGATTGGATGGCTGGATAGTATTTGTAAAGTAAGTTAGGATTAGGGAACGGTTCTGATTACATGGCTAGCTGAGTTTGTAAGGTATGCTGGGATTATAGAATGGTTCTGATTGGATGGCTGGCAAGAGTCTATAAGGAAAATTGGGGATAATGAACGGTTCCGATGTGTGATTGGCTAGGGTTTGTAAGGTATGTTGGAATAAAGAACAGTTTTGAAAACATGTACACATCTGTAAGTCATCACAGGGAAATACATTACTCAGTATAGCTGGAAAGGTGTATGGTAAGATTTTTATCAAGGCAGTCAGAAAAGATGAATAATAAGAAAATTAGAGTATTGGTTTATACAAGGCAAAAACTACGTGAATCAAGGTTCTGTTGCTGAATGCAGTGTTCATGAATCTAGAAAAAGCATATGATAAAATTAATAGATTGCTATATGGGAGATGTTGAGAGTGCAAGTTATAAAAGATAGTTTATTGTGGATAAGAATCTGGGAAAAAGGTGTTTTATTTCGTAGCTATTCAATATCTAATGGATAGAAAGATGGGAAAGGTCAAAGAAAGAATAGTTGTAGATGACAATTTGTGGGATAAGAGAGTTGTTAGCGTATGAAGAAATAAATCATTGTAGATTATACTTTCCAAAATAGAGACAATAAAGCAAATTTACAGAATCTAATAGCATAAATTCAAAATATTTGCAAAAGAAAAAAGCTGAGAATAAATACAAATAAATGTAATAAAAACTAGGATATTGGAACAGTAAATTCTAAAAGAAATAGTGGAGGAATAGAAGTCACTTGATTTTTTAAGGTATTCAGTAGTAAAAATGACAGATGATAGCAAGATGAAGGAAGTGGTAATAAACAGAATAATTTAAGAAAGAAAGATAGCTGGATTTGTGTAAAAGATTAGGAAGAGACGTGAATAGTTGGAGGGAATTAAATAGATAATGTTTACAGGAATTTTTGAGTCATAAAAGTAATGAGAAAATTAAATGGATAATGTATACAGGAATTTTTGAGCCATAAAAGTAAAATTTAATTATTAAATGCAAATAACAAGGAAACAAGCGGAAAATGTGGAAATTAACTATTTGATGAAAGAATGTACCACAGCATTGTGAGGTGTTTTATTTGTTGATATGATAAAGATATCGTTGAATAATCAAGACATAGTTGAATTTAAAAAAAAAAAAAAACTGAGGCCTAAAAGCCAGTTAACAGGTGGAATGAAAGACATATTGGAGAGGATGAATTTCAATATCCAAGATAGGGGTGATGACCCGGTGTACCGGTTTCAAATTACCCCTGCCAAATCTTACCCCCCGGTAGTTTGAAACCGGATTCAGACTACCGGGGGGTAACTTGAAACTGGTTTCAAGCTACCCCCGGGGGTAATTTGAAACTGGTTTTAAGCTACCACCCTGGTTTCAAATTACCCCCCTCGTTTTTGCGCAGGATCTCATCAATTAAGAATATTAATAAATTGCTTTTGATCAGGGTCAATACAATCATTAGGGTATATGTATAAAGATGTATTGTTCTACCTATTGGTATCGTTTATTAATATCCAGCCTTTATCCGTTTTATGTTTATATCTTAGCTAATACATGTCGGAAATTCCGTCACCAGTCATGGCCGCATATTTTTCTGAGACAGGGAGACGAGGTTATTTTTTCCATTATCTGAAATATTACATAATTATACTACGAGCAAATATTATATAAGGTATAATCAACATATTGATCATAAGTATATATATATATATATATATATATATATATATATATATATATATATATATATATATATGTATATATATATATGTGTGTGTATACATATATATATATATATATATATATATATATATATATATATATATATATGTGTGTGTGTGTGTGTGTGTATATGAATATATATATATATATATATATATATATATATATATATATATATATATGCATATATATATATATATATATATATATATATATTGTAGATGTGTGCGTGTACATATATATATATATATATATATATATATATATATATATATATATATATATATATATATATATATATATATGTGCTTATATATATATATATATATATATATATATATATATATATATATATATTATATATACATATATATATATATATATATATATATATATATATATATATATTTGTATCTATGTCGTAAATACTATATCATTCATGATATCTGTAAATAATTGACACTTTTGATAAAGCAAGATTGTAAGCAATTATAACAGTTTTAATAAAACAAGGTACAGTACATGTTGTTTGCTGCTACTGTACTTACATTGGTTGTTTGTATACGAAAACACCTGGACTACGGTAAAGTCGTTACACTTTATAGCCCTCTATGGATGACATTGAACACAACTTGTGTTAATATCACAACTGTTGTTTCTGATTTTAGCCTAAAGGCTGGCAGCTGTGTGTTATCATGGGCTAAATCAAATACTATTTAGACCATCTTCCAGAGTGGTAAGTGATGGATTCGTGTATGGATTTTTTTTTTCTCTGTTGTTGATCTCAAAATGGAAAATTATTGAAAAACTGAGTGATAAAATGTTCTAGAATTTTACCTGAAATGTATCATGAAAAAAAAGACCTCGCAGCAGTCACCTGTACATTTCCATGCGGTTAATATAAGACTTCTGCCCCTTTGTCATAGCTCCATTCTTTCTTATCACTCATTTCATCAAATGACAAAACAGCAATACCTAGAAATCGAGACTTCATACCATCTTTAAAGTCCTCTGGTTTAAATTGAATCGAGCCAACAGTAGCTGACACAACGTTAATTCTGTCTGCACAACATGAATGTTGGTAATTTATATTTGAGTTTTTATTTTTCACGTGCATGGCATCCAAATACTACGAAGTTACTATGCATTATCACTGACAGAATATATGAATAAACAAAAAGATATATGGACACAAGGAGTTCTATTGTTATATTGCATCTATGGCTATAGTCAAACCATTTTATGAGCAAACTCGGAGCCCAATAGCGGCATTGCCAGTTCTCTTGGGTCATTTTGAAAGCACACCTGGCTTGACCGCTTTAATCTATGGGCGAGCCAAGATAAGGAGAAAAGGGTCAGCTAATAAGTCATTCACCCGGATTTGAACGGTCTAAGAATATAATCTTTTAATTTGATACTCTCTCCAAATTTTTTCCTTCGCTCTTTTTGTTTGCAACCACGTGGTGACAAATCGAAACTTAAATATAACAAAGAGCAAAATTGTTATAAAACGATCATCATACTAACAGAAATAATCTTAATTTTGATATCAAATGAATTCAGTTCTCAATTCTAAAAGACGGGATTCTTTACAAATGATTTAATTAACTATGTTTAATATGGTATATTTACATAGGTGATTTTATTGTTTTAGAATTTATTTAATTAATTGAAAAAAAAATTCTACAGCAAAGGTTGTGTTAGCAAACGTGGTTAAGATGACTTCGTCAGAGGAAGTTAGTACTACCACAAAAGATTCAACGAATTAGTTAATTCAGACCATTTTCATGTTTTCCTTTTTAATGCTATCAGTATGCTAAATACCTTTGACCCAATTTTCCTTGCAAATCTGAAACAAAGTCGTTTTTGATATGTTGGGAGCATCTCTGACACGTTTGATTGTTTGGTCAATTCCAAATTTAACAATCTCATTATCATTTTCTCATTTAAAAAACTGATAGACATTGTATACCATTTTTCTTTCTTCTGGGCGCAAAACACGACGCTGAGAACTTACCATGGTTTTTACGGAAGCCTATTGTGCAAGACAGTGAATGAGGAAGCTAATCCTCATGCATTTAATAGGATTTGACCAAAGGTCTCAGTGAACTGACCCAGTGGCAACGTTATGTCATATCTCCTAATTTGTCATTTTCCTTCCCTTGTCTTAGTGAAGCGAAAGCATCGGGATTAAGGAGAATCGGCACCGCCACTAATGAGTTTTGGTGATTGACACCTTAAGCTGCGTGTTGGCTGCCCTTGTTCAAAAGATGTGTGAGTATATATATATATATATATATATATATATATATATATATATATATATATATATATATATATATATATATATATATATATATATATATATATATATATGCATTTGTATAAATAATAAAATAATCAACACCATTTATTCTAAATGTTTTTTGTGTCAATTTTTCCAGACATATTGCCGCCCGAAGCTCATGCACCTAATGCACATGAATGGAATCTACTGGAGATAACAAAAAAAAAAAAAAAAAAAAAAAAAAAAAAAAAATCTCGATAATCACGCGCACTCTGATACAAAATGAAGTTTTACCTCACCGTTATCACTAAACCTTAAATGACAGTCTTTAACTTCAAATATTGTGTATTAGTCAATTATATGACACGTTAGGTTTTAAATACGAAAATATTGACAATCACACGAACACTGAAATAAAATAAAATTTTACCTCGCCTTTATCACAAAACCTTAAATTACAGTCTGTGACTTTTAACGTGTCATATAATTCACTAATACAATATTTTTGGTCTTAAATACAAAATTAAACTACTTTTCCTACTGCTGCGAAGCCAGCAATAAATGTATGATACATATTTGCGATGTCACACGAATTATTTATCATTCTGATGATGGGGCAACTTGAAAACAGAGGGGGTAACTTGAAACCGGTGTCAAATTACCACCCCCCCCCCCCACCGCCCCCCCCCCCCACCCCAACCTCCCCCCCCCCCCCACCCCCCCACCCCCCCCGTAATCT
>NC_090731.1:36942429-36949929 GCF_036898095.1 Palaemon carinicauda | reverse complement strand
TTGTATAGCCTAGCCTATGCTTAGGCTAGTTTATACCCATCTGTCCCCTGTCCTACAATTCCTCCTTAGGGTGGAATAATAGGGCTACCCGAGCTTCCATGTGCAGTCCGCTCTGGTACATATACCTTCATAGTGTCCTATAAGGTTAGTTGCTAGAATAGCTCTGCATATGGGAGTCTCCCCCCCCCCTTTGGGTGTTCCCTAGCCCTCCCTTGGGCTACCTTGCTCCCGGTCCTTAGTGACCCCTGCTCCTGGATGTTAGAGCCTGCCTCTATCATGGGTACACCCTCTCAGGGAAGGGGGGGGGGATGTCTGGAGTCCTGATGGTACTTCCTACATCCCTTCCCTCCTCCCCCCTGTCTCTCTCCCTATCCGGGTGCCGGTCTCTTGCCGCCTCTACTGTCGGCAATACCTGCCTCCTACTTTGGTGACTCTCCCTAACCTTGCCGCCAGCCCCCCGTGTACCGAGGGACTGCCGGCTGCCGCCGGCTACTACCGGCGGCTCTCCTCCTCCTAGCTTGTCGTCCGCTCGCCGGTCGGCCGCCGGAGTGCCAGCATATACTGCCGGCAACCCGGTACAGCTTTAACCATCCTTATCCCAGTCACCAATCCGGCATCCTCCGACTGCCGGAGCCGCCGCTCCCTGCCGGCGTGCCGCCGTTGTGCCGGCGGCCGCCATCCTGGTATTTGACTGACTTTGAACATTGTCTGTCCTAATGCCAGAATCTATGCTGGAGCGAGCTCCGGCATGCCGGCGGCTTGCCGGATGCCCCGGAGGTGTCAAGAATACTTGCACCCCCTTCCTGTAGCTATCATAGAACAATGATAGCCCTATATCGCAAACAGATAGACTGTTTCTACTATTAAGATCAGTACCTGGTACTGCTCTGTTAGTGATCATGCTGTCTTTTGCATTCTTCTAATTCCAGCATGCTATGTGCATCTTAGCACGGCTGGTTGCCAGAAGCAGTTACCTTTAAAAGAGGCCTTCTAGCCCCTAACTTGGAACTGAATGATCTCGGTCCCAATCTTGCCCTTGGATTTTTCCACGGAATTCCAAAATACTTGGAGCTCTAAGGAATTATATCCGGTGCCTTCGGTCACTCGGATTATCCAGGGACCAAGCTTATGGTAACCAGCCGGGCGAGATGCATGGAGCATGTTCTCCTTTACTATTTCATTCTCTATGCATCACACCTTTCATTAAGTTAAAATTAATAATTAATATTAACTTAGTTTAAGAGCCATTCTTATGACTCCCCCATACTCATTTTCTCTTTCTTCCACAGGAGGAGCAGATGAAGTGTGATTTCGCCTTCTGCGCTGTGAAACGCCCGCAGTTTTACGGGCATACGGCTTGCAGGACTCACGCCCCTTGTGCAGACAAGAAAGGGGATTTGAAGTTTTGGAATCCACTGAACTGTACGGTCTGTCAGGCTCACCTAGTTGAGGCCTTCCATAATCCTCCCTCAGCGGAGATTAGAGACATTTCTCGTGAAAAGCTGCGCAAGTGGGTGCGTGGCTTCCAGAAAAATGCTACCGGACCGTACCTGGCCACCGAAGAACTGAGGTCACTGTTGTTCCCTAAGGCCTCCCCTGACTCAGTGGTACCCAAAGACGTGATCCCCACTGTCCAAATTACGGTGGAACCTGATGTAGTCATGGCTCAGTCCATGCACGAGTGCCGTTTGGATTCCGAAGATGACGAACAGATTTCGGATGTCTCGGAAGACACGGAGAAAACGCTTATGGCTCAAGGAGCCGAAGATGACGAAGACAAGGTGGAATACGCCGAGTCGGAGCAAGAGGTCGCTCCCCCGTCCATCCCCCCTCCTACTCCTACACCGACGGAAATGTCTATTCCGTCTACCTCCTCGACTCCGGATCCTTCTTCTTCCACTCAAGAATTGATCCGACTGATTAGAGCCGTCATGGACGACAGGCTGAAGGAGAACCAGGAGTCCATCAGGTCGATGATAGGATCCAGAGAACCGAAGAAGATTTCGGTCAAGGATCTTCCCGCTTGCTCTCATGCCAACCCGTGGAGGTATGCAGAGCATATGGTTATTGCGACCGGCAGGATCTTTGTCAGTGATAAGATCGGCACGGTCCCTTTGGAAGATGTGGAGTTCTTCCCAAACTTTGAGGCCTACCCGGACTGTTACGTCCGGCTTCGTTCCGAACCTGCCTCGAAGGAAGAGACCGAACCTAAGGAAGAGATAGTGTTCGATCTCGCAAAGCTAGCCTCCGCATTCAAGAGTAGAGGCTTTACCTGCTCTAAGCTTCCGGCCTTGAGCAAGAAGCACCCTACTTACGTTGCACCAGAAACTGCGGTTCTTCCATACCTGGAAAAGGCCTTAGCTGCATGCCTTAAAGCGGCGGATGAAGGGAAACCCTGCCCTGCATTGGAGGAGTGCAGACCCTTCTCCATAGTGACCCCCCCTGACGCTCGACACTGGAAAGATGTTCAACATACTTTCGTCGTGGGAAGGCTCGATCCTGACGTCGCCGGACGTCAGTTTAATGAAGACCTCCCTAAGCTCAACGATCACCTCCTTCGCCGGGAACAAGACACGAAGGAGAGGCTTGCGGCATCCCTATCTCATCAAGTCCAATTTGAAGTTATGGCCTGTGACACTAGAGTACCAGACCACTACATGGTACTCTCCAAATCCCACTTATTGGCTGTAATGAAGGACTTGTTCCACTTCATAAAGGCTCGAAGAGCCTGTCGTGAATTCGTGTTTGCCGGTGCCACCGTGAAACACGAACCCCGGAGGCTGATTTCCTCCAACATCTGGGGAAAACACCTCTTTCCTTCTGACCTTGTGAAGGAAATCACTGACAGAGCCGCCACGGAGAATAGGAACCTTCTCCACAAGTGGGGCATGTCCAGGAAAAGGAAACCCTCTCAGGACGACGGACCTCAGCCTAAGAGGAAATCCCAAAAGCCAAAACCCCAGCAACGTCAGCAAAGACGTCAGTTTCCGGGACCCGCTACCTCCCAAGTGGTTGCACAACCACAACAGACCTTTCAATTGGTCCCCCAACCGGTGTTGTCACAGTCACCGGTCTTCACCCCTGCCTTTGAGCAACAATCAACTACCTTTCGTGCCAAAGGTAGAGGCTCATTCAGGGGTGCAAGCAAAGACGCATCTCGCCGTCCCTCCAGAGGTAGAGGAGGAAAGGGAGCTAGCGGCCGAGGCAGCAAGTCCTCGGGACACCAGAAGCAATGAAGTGCTTCCGGTGGGAGGAAGACTCCGCCAATTCCAGGATCGTTGGACCTTCGATCCCTGGGCGCACAGCATCGTCAAGAAGGGTCTAGGCTGGAGTTGGACTCAACCACCCCCAATCTTCCAGCAATTCTTCCAACAAGCAACCCCCCTTCTGGAAGAATATGTTCTAGACCTCTTGAACAAGAAGGTGATAAGGAAGGTAAAGTCCACCAGGTTCCAAGGGAGACTGTTTTGTGTCCCCAAGAAGGACTCAGACAAACTCAGAGTCATTCTGGACTTATCCCCCCTCAACAAGTTCATAGCGAACAACAAATTCAAGATGCTGACGCTTCAACAAATAAGGACCCTTCTGCCTCAAGGTTCCTACACGGTCTCTATAGACCTGGCGGATGCCTACTGGCACGTTCCAATGAACCATCACGCTTCCTCCTACCTAGGATTTCGACTCCAAAGGAAAAGCTACGCCTTCCGGGCCATGCCCTTCGGCCTCAACGTGGCCCCTCGGATCTTCACAAAACTGGCGGATGCCATAGTACAACAACTCCGCCTAAGAAACGTCCAGGTGATGGCCTACCTCGACGACTGGCTAGTCTGGGCTCCATCGCCCGAAGAGTGTGCAAATTCTTGCAACGAAGTTACCCAGTACCTAGAACACCTGGGATTCAAGATCAACGAGAAAAAATCTCGCCTCTCTCCAGCTCAGAAGTTTCAGTGGTTGGGAATCCACTGGAATCTTCAGTCACACCGCCTTTCCATCCCCCAGAAGAAAAGGAAGGAAATAGCAGGGTCTGTCAAGCGACTACTGAAATCCAAACGCATTTCAAGACGACAGCAGGAACGAGTTCTAGGCTCTCTACAATTCGCCTCAGTGACAAACCCAGTGCTTCGTGCACAGCTAAAGGATGCCGCGGGAGTCTGGAGACGCTCAGCATCCATCGCTCGAAGAGACCTCAAGAGACGGCTTCCAAACAGACTGCGACGCCTCCTAAAGCCGTGGTCGGAAGAAAAGGCCCTGAAAAGGTCCATTCCTCTCCAACACCCTCCTCCATCACTCAACATCCACACGGATGCCTCACTGGAAGGTTGGGGAGGTCACTCCCACCAGAAACAGGTTCAAGGTACCTGGTCTCCCCTATTCAAGACGTTCCACATAAACATCTTGGAGGCCATGGCGGTCCTTCTAACACTGAAGAAGTTATCCCCGCCACCCTCGATCCACATACGTCTAACCCTAGACAACTCGGTGGTAGTTCGTTGTCTCAATCGCCAAGGCTCAAGATCGCCCCAGATAAATCAGGTGCTTCTCCCAATCTTCCGTCTGGCAGAGAAGAAGAAGTGGCACCTGTCTGCAGTTCACCTACAAGGATTCCGCAACGTGACAGCAGATGCTCTATCTCGGACAAACCCGATAGAGTCGGAATGGTCTCTAGACGCAAGATCGTTCTCCTTCATCTCTCACCAAGTCCCAGAACTTCAGATAGATCTCTTTGCAACGAGCGACAACAATCAACTTCCTCTGTACGTAGCCCCGTACGAGGACCCCAAAGCAGAAGCAGTGGATGCTATGTCACTGGACTGGAACAGATGGTCCAAGATCTACCTGTTCCCTCCCACCAACCTTCTGTTGAAAGTCCTCTCCAAACTGAGAACCTTCAAAGGGACAGCGGCCCTAGTGGCTCCCAAGTGGCCCCGGAGCAACTGGTACCCCCTGGTCCTGGAGCTGCAGCCCAAGCTGATCCCTCTCCCGGGCCCAGTTCTCTCTCAACAAGTACAGAAGTCGACTGTCTTCGCTTCATCATCGAAAATCAAGGACCTTCATCTCATGATTTTCTCTCCCTTGCCGCAAAGAAGAGGTTTGGGATCTCGAAGAAAAGTCTAGACTTCCTAGAGGAATACAAGACCGAATCCACGAGACGGCAATATGAATCATCCTGGAGGAAATGGGTCTCCTTTGTCAAGACAAAAAATCCTAAAGAAATCACGATTGATTTCTGTATGTCCTTCTTTATTCACCTTCATGGACAAGGATTAGCAGCCAATACGATATCAACCTGCAAATCGGCCTTGACTAGACCAATTCTATATGCTTTCCAAATTGATCTGTCCAACGACATCTTCAACAAACTACCAAAAGCATGTGCTCGCCTACGTCCAGCACCCCCACCGAAACCGATCTCCTGGTCGCTAGACAAGGTACTCCATTTCGCCTCCAACTTGGACAATGATTCATGCCCCCTCAAGGATCTGACTCAGAAAGTTATATTTTTATTTGCTCTCGCTTCGGGAGCTCGAGTCAGCGAAATAGTGGCATTATCAAGAGAAGAAGGACACATCCTGTTTACCGATTCAGGAGAAGTGACCCTCTCCCCTGATCCGACGTTTCTCGCTAAAAATGAATTACCCACCAAAAGATGGGGCCCTTGGAGAATATGCCCCCTGAAGGAGGATGTCTCTCTATGTCCAGTAGAGAGCCTCAAGGTCTATCTTCGCAGAACTTCAAACTTTGGTGGAGGCCAACTCTTCAAAGGAGAAACATCGGGCAGCGACCTGTCACTGAAACAATTAAGAGCGAAAATCACCTACTTCATTCGCAGAGCGGATCCGAACAGTACACCCGCTGGTCATGATCCTAGAAAAGTGGCTTCATCTCTGAATTTCTTCCAGAGCATGGACTTTGAAAGCCTTAAAAACTTCACGGGCTGGAAGTCCTCGCGAGTTTTCTTTAAACATTATGCGAAACAAGTGCACGAAGTCAAACATTTTGTGGTAGCCGCAGGTAGTGTTATGAAACCTGCACCTAACTCTGCGTAGAACAGTGAGTTACTTGGGACTCTAACTCTTCGGGTGCCTATGTTGACCCTCGAGCGATTCATAGTGATGTTGAAAAACACTTAGTGCTTTTATAACTGTTCTTATCCCAGGTGAAATGTCATAGTGTCACACAAGTGCCGCATGCCTTGAGCATGATGTGTTTTAATTAAAGACTTGCGTTCCTCGAGAACGAGTACCTACTAATAATCCTGAAATTCCTTTTCAGATTCAAGAGCAAGCCTTTATTTCTATGTACATTATTATTACTGTAAATGAACTTTACTTTTTGCTGTAAATTAATCAATTTCTGCATTTGGGAAATAAAATTTCTATTTTATTACTTGTGCGTCTCTATCAGCTCCTACTCACTATGAAATACATACCTGTCATAGTTTTATTTATTCCTCCTTTCTTATGGTTATGAAGAATTTAAGATGTTTAATCCTAAATTATATTCACCCTGACTAAGTAAGGTTCCTACACGAATACTTACTTCTGATACCCAAGAGATGAACTCTATACACAGTGTCCAACCACCACTGTTCTAATTTCAGAATGTTCCTATACAAATACCAAACATTCAGCTTCATCTCTAAGTTCTTCAAGTTCTTCTCTCAGGATGAATAGCCCTTCAATACCACTTTGACGTCGGCATAGCCCATGGGAACTTCACTGCCAAGGGGGGCAGGATACTTCTTCCCTATGGTTCTTTATTTAAGATTACTTTGCTGTTTTGTCAATGCCTAGGCACTTAATACTAGGGGAAAATCTACCACGATACATTGATTCTCTGGTACTCTTCCATCAGGACGCCATGGCTTGAGCCCAAAAAACGGATTTTGAGCGAAGCGAAAAATCTATTTTTGGGTGAGATAGCCATGGCGTCCTGATGGACCCTCCCTACTACTTCGTCCAGTTTTGTTCCCACCCTGTGCTACTGTATCATGGTGATGGGCAGCAACTGGCTTCAGGATGAAGACGGGCGTGACGTCATCAGAGCAATGGCGTCCGTTTGTTTACGTCTCGAGTATCAGTAGTAGCCACGAGTGAGATTAGCTGTGGAACGGCTCCCAGCTATTCTCAGTCCTTACACACCGAAGCATTAACTCTGTTCGGGGTGAAGATAGCTATGTGGCGCGTTCAGACATGCGCGTCCCCTGTTGTATTACGATGTCTTAAAGGGAAACCTTTGAGATACTCGCTCCAGAAGTTAGAATTCTGTGATAACCTGTGGTTAAATTCTCTGGGAATATCTTAGTAGTCTTATACCCAAGGAAGCTACCAAAAAGGAACCTTCCATCAGGACGCCATGGCTATCTCACCCAAAAATAGATTTTTCGCTTCGCTCAAAATCCGTTTATTATTATTATCAATACTGATACTAATACTAATACTAAGGACATTAATATTAATGATATTGATATTAATAATATTAATACTAATAATATTGATA
>NC_090731.1:36922429-36929929 GCF_036898095.1 Palaemon carinicauda | reverse complement strand
CTAGAAAGTGATATTTATTAAAACTTATGAGGGACTAGGTAAATAAATCAGTTTTTTTTTTTCGTGCAATCGCTACTTGGTTCACATAAATCAGTATTATTTAATGGAAGATTTTTTTTTTATTTTCTTTAGGTTCTAAGACCTCAAAAGAATTGCTTTACCCATTTTGTTGGATCAAAAATTTATATATATATATATATATATATATTTATATATATATATATATATATATATACATATATATACATATATATATATATATATATATATATCTCAGGAATTGGAAAATATTCTATTGTAATTGCAACCCTGTTTCTTCAGTAACATGGGAAAATTTAATTAAATGCAATATAAGTTATTAATATGAATTGCATTTTCATTATAGTTACGTCAGGAATCAATAGTCATCTTTAAAATATTGATATGCTTAAGGGTTTTTTACGCCTTTGCTGTATAATTACCGTTCATATCAAATACATTACAGTAAAAATTCTACATCTTATTCACTAGCACGGGGAGCAAATCTCCTGCCTCCACCTTATGGATATTCCCTTTGTATTAAATGTGGTTTCGCCTTTCCTTTCGAATATTTCAGCAATGTCAGACAATTTTCAACCAATAAATCCATCAGTAGTTCTCTCGCTCTCTCTCTCTCTCTCTCTCTCTCTCTCTCTCTTTCAGACAGCCTTCAGAGCAATCAATCCATCAGTAGAGCTCTCTCTCTCTCTCTCTCTCTCTCTCTCTCTCTCTCTCTCTTTTCAGACAAGTTTCAGAGCCGTCAATCCATCAGTAGAGCTCTCTCTCTCTCTCTCTCTCTCTCTCTCTCTCTCAGACAACCTTCAGAGCAATCAATCCATCAGTAGAGCTCTCTCTCCCTCTCTCTCTCTCTCTCTCTCTCTCTCTCTCAGACAAGTTTCAGAGCAGTCAATCCATCAGTAGAGCTCTCTCTCTCTCTCTCTCTCTCTCTCTCTCTCAGACAAGTTTCAGAGCAATCAATCCATCAGTAGATCTCTCTCTCTCTCTCTCTCTCTCTCTCTCTCTCTCAAGTTTCAGAGTAATCAATTCATCAGTATCTCTCTCTCTCTCTCTCTCTCTCTCTCTCTCTCTCTAGGACACTTAGTATGTTTTTTATGAATTATCTTTTCTCAGAAAAATATCGTAATAGACATACATCGCAAGAGAAATACAAAGACAGAGAACATATATTTCAATGTGTTTACAACTACCTATGTTTTGTAAAATGAAGTTAATTTAAGTTTGTAAAGAAAACATTGAATGAGAATGATTAGGGGAGAGAGAGAGAGAGAGAGAGAGAGAGAGAGAGAGAGATTTTGTAAATGTGTCTCTTTTCTCATCAGACTCGTTATCAGAACTAAATATGAAATCAAGTAAACATTAATGCACATATTCTTTAAATTTCAATTGAAATAATCTTGAGATGATATGCTAGAAAGATATTTAAATAATGATTAAATGAAATATGTTATGCTAAATTAAGATGCAGAATTAATAACAATATGAAATATTGAATGGTAGAATTAATAATGTGTCTGGAAATTGTCTTACTTTTTAATCTTTTTATCAGAAAATAATAATAGATCGAGGCATTTTGAGCAGATTCTTTAGAATTTGATGGAAATAATCTTATAAAGATAGTTTTAAAAGATGCATCGTTAATGATAAAATGAAATATCTTATGCCAAAAATAATGGTGTTTTCTAGGTTTATTATTATTATTATTATTATTATTATTATTATTATTATTATTATTATTATTGTTATTATTATCCGCGTTACAACACTAGTTGGAAAAGCAGGATACTATAAGCCCAAGGGCTCCAAGAAAGAAAATTATCCCAGTGAGGAAACGAAATAAGGAAATGAATAACCTACAATAGAAACGGGATATTGTTATTCGTTCTACCAGACAACTATGAAAGCCAGACACCCAGCATGGATCTCAAGCTTTAAAAAAAGTTTTTTTCTAGCTCTTTACTGTCAACCTAGAATAAGAGGCTTAATGTTATCCACGGATGTTGCTCTTTGCTCTAGGTTAACTTGGTAGAAAATGACAATTCTAGAAATGGCGTAGCTCATGCAATTGTATCTCGCAAAAGGAGAATTTAGAAGTTATATACTATATGGTTATTTATATATATATATATATATATGTGTGTGTGTGTGTGTGTGTGTGTGTGTGTGTATAAATACTCTATATATATGTGTGTGTATGTGTTTGTGTGTGGGGGGTGGGTTCTGCTGGTTCTAATCCCCTTGCACAATTTTTCTTAAATATAATTATGATGTTTGTATGTTTAGGTAGGAAGTTCTATTAACCATAATAATTACCTGGAACAGAGATGTATAATCATTAGTAATTATTTCTCATGCTGATCCCATCTTCGTTGATATTTGCTTGATGGATAATAATACGTTGGTATTAATAAAATACGTCTTTAATGTATAAAAAGACTACATTATGAACTTCACTTTGTGACAGCTGACTCTCAAGTGTATATGGAGCGTCTTACACAAATCTCACAAACCAAAACATTGCTAAACAAAAGAGCATCGCTCTGAAAAGACTTAAATCCTACTCCAGCATAAATCATAAAGAATCACATCTTATCTGAGGTAACCAACAAATGTTTGAATCCTAATACCAAAACAAATCATTACTCTTATGATCAAAGCATAACATGTCTTATTCATGCAATATGATGCAATATTGTGCAATACCTGAAACACTTGAAATAATATAGTACATTGTTACAATAATACATAACAGTCTCCTCCCCCTTAACTTGACATTGTAAAAATATTCATAAATCTAATCTCTCAGGGGGCTTTCCTCTGTTAATCCTATTAGGAAGCACTTTAACCTCATCTTGTACTGGTACATGAATTGGTTCTGAATCTACATTGGATGTTGGACCATCTTGGTTAATACTTGACTCATTTGATCTAACTACTTCTTTAAGTTTCTCATCTCTAACATTCACATGCTCTACTGTCTTTCTGTTTAAACGGCTGTAATTGATCAACATGACGTTTTACAACATTATCACCAACACGAACATCATAATGTAAATTTCCTATCTCTCTTACAATCTCTCCTGGTACCCACTTCTCTGGAGTGTTGTACGATCTTACCATGACATCAGACAAAGGTAAAAAATGTCTTACATTAGGAAGCTTTGCTATTTGTTTATACCCTTTATCTTCTAAATCACTTTGCAAACTTGGATACAACAAATCTAACTTACACCTTATCCTCCTTCCCATTAACAAATTTGAGGGTGCCACGCCTGTTGTGCTGTGCGGCGTTGTTCTATAAGACAATAAAAATTTTGACACATGCAAAAATATATTACTTGAATTTGCTCTTCTACACTTCATATTGTGCTTAAATGTTTGGACAAATCTTTCAGCCTCTCCATTAGTGGATGGATGATATGTAGCTGAAAATGTATGCTTAATACCATTGACATTACAAAATTCTTTAAACTCTTGTGAAGTAAATTGTGTACCATTATCTGTAACAATTCTTTCTGGAATACCATGCGTTGAAAAAATTTGCATTAACTCTTTTATCGTGGCGTAAGACGTTGTCGTCTTCATTGGGATAATTTCTGGCCACTTACTGTAAGCATCTACTACTATCAAAAACAAATAATTCAAAAAAGGACCTGCAAAATCTATATGCACTCGTTGCCATGGATACCTGGGCAACTCCCACGGGTGCATTCTAGCAAATTGAGGATTGTTTTGTTGCATAACACAATTCATACAATTCTTTATATAACATTCCACATCTTTATCTACACCTGGCCACCATACAAAAGTTCTCGCAATTGACTTTGATCTTACAATACCTTGGTGATCAGCATGTATTTCAGACAAAACCTTATTTCTCAGTGAATTAGGAATAACTACCCTGGAACCTCTCATCACTATTCCTTGTGTCACACTCAGTTCATACCATATACCTTATACGGTTTACAATTTTCCTCCTTTCCACATAAGTCCCTACCTGTCATTAAACTCTCCAAAACCTTACTAAGTACTGGGTCTTGCTTGGTACTGTGTGCTACATCTTTTGCAGTTATTGGTACACTACATACTGAAATTAATAAAACACTGTCATCATACTCTTCTGGAGCTTTGTCTACGGGTAATCTGGATAAAGCATCTGCATTACCCATATTTGATGTTGGACGGTATTCTATATCATAGTGGTACGCTGCTAACGTAACTGCCCAACGTTGTAGTCTTGCAGCTACCAACGTAGGTAAACTTGCTTTTGGACCCAATATTGCTAATAAAGGTTTATGATCTGTAACAAGTGTGAACTTTTTCCTACCATAAAGATACATATGGAATTTTTTAACTCCATAAACTAATGCTAAACCTTCCTTTTCTATTTGAGAGTAATTCCTTTCTGCCTTGTTCAATACTCTAGAAGTGAATGCAATTGGTTTTTCTGTTCCATCTGGCATTACACGAGATAATACTGCACCTAGACCTATGTTTGATGCATCACAAACTAATTTAACTGGTAAATCCATTCGATAATGTACTAAGAATGTAGGTGATGTTATTTCCTGCTTGATTCTTTCAAAAGATTCCTGACACTCTTTTGTCCACTTCCATTCTACACCCTTATTCAACAGATTATACAATGGATGGGCAATTGTAGACAAATTCTGAATGAAATTCCCATAAAATGTTACTAAACCTAGAAATGATTGTAATTCCTTAACATTTTCTGGCACTTTTGTTGATTGTACAGCTTTAATCTTCTCTTTAGTTTTGTGAATACCCTTGCCATTTATTACAAAACCTAAGTATTCCACTGAATCAACTTCTAAAATACATTTGTTCTTATTTACTCTAATATTATGTTCCTTCAACTTCTTCAGAACTGTTCGCAATCTCTCTCTATGTTCTCTTGTGTCTTTACCCCGCAATTAAAATATCATCTATAAAAATGAATACTCCTTGCATTCCTGAAAAAATCTTATCCATAGTTTGTTGCCATATAGCTGGACTACTTGCAACTCCATAAGGTAATCTCTTTGGCCTAAACAAACCTAAGGATGTATTTACTGTACATAATTCTTGTGAAGTTTCATCCATGGGAAGCTGTTGAAATGCTTGTCTTAAATCTAATTTAGAAAAAAACACTGCATCCTGACATAGTTGCAAACATGTCTTTCGGATTTGGTAAGGGATGTTGAGCTACTTGCAGTTGTGGATTTAACGTTACTTTGTAATCTCCACACAACCTAACCTGTCCACTTTCCTTCACAATAGGAACTAATGGTGTAGCCCAATCTGAATATGTGACCTTTTCCCAAGAACCTTCACTTTCTAATCTCTTGATTTCTGTTTCAACTGCACTTTTCAATGCATATGGTACTGGTCTCGGAGCAAAAAATCTAGGAGAACTGTCAGGTTTCAAAACTAAAATTGCCTTTGCGTTCTTTACTGTACCTATTTTATCTTCAAATACGTCTTGAAACTCTGATAGGATATCATTCATAGATATTTCATTTTTGCTTCTATCTTGTCTACCTGCAACCTTCAAAATAGTAGGCCAATCTAACTTCAAATACTGTAGCCAATCTAAACCTAGCAAAGTTTGTCCATTACCTTTTACTACTGTTAATGGCATTCTCTCTAATTTCTGTTCTTTGTACTGTACTTCTACGTTCGAAGCACCTATTACCTGAATATCAAAACCATTATAACTTTTCAAAACTCTATTTGTACCTTCTAATAACAAATTAGGAATGCTTTTAGCCATTTTCTCAGACATAATTGATACATCGGCTGCTGTGTCAACTTGCATCAAAATTGGTTTACCATTTATGATTACTTCTACCATGATATGTTTCTTTGCACCTTTATTGACTGAATTTATGTGAAACGCAAAATCAGTTTCTGAACTAACCTGATTATCATGAACATTTTCCTCATTATTCTCTTGACCCATAGTATCAACTGTAGCATTTATTTTCTTTGCGTACTGTTTAGGAAATCTACAAGCAGTTGCAAAATGACCTAGCTTTCTGCAATTCTGGCATGTCTGTCCAGTAGCAGGGCATTTCTTTGCTTCGTATGCAAGATGATCAGTTTTACCACACCTAAAACACTTGGGTTTTTCCTGTTGTTTCTGTGTATAAGCCTGATTCTGATATTTATGAACATTAGTGTTAGGCACTTTTCTATGACTAGGCTTTGTCATATTCCTTCTCTGATTCTCATTGGTTTTCCACTTAGAACCTATTGTATTAATTTTAGAATTTTCCATTCTATTGCTTGTAGAACTACCTATTATGTGACTTTGCCTATTTGATGTTTCTAAAGCTCTGCCTGTTATCAATACCTTTTCTAATGTTAAATCTTTATCTTGCAATAATTTCTTTCTTAGCTCTTCTGATGTGCAATGTGCAATTACTTGATCTATGATAACATTCTCTAACTCTAGAAATTCACATGAAACAGCTAAATTCTTTAGTCTAGTCACAAATGCATCTAAACTTTCATTTTCTTTCTGATAAGCTTGCGCTGAAAACTGGTATCTTTCAAAAAATTTATTGACTTGAGGAGCAAAATATGTGGTAAGAGCCTTAATTGCAGCTTCACTTGTGTCATCTGTAGGCTGCAAAGTCTTAAACACTTCCCGAACTTCCCTACCTGCTGTATGAAGTAATAATGCCTTCTTTTGTGCATCCTTCATGTTCCCTAATGCTTCTAAATAAATCTTAAATTCCTCACACCACTGTTGCCATCGTGTTGCAACAGAATTAGGCTCAGCAGTGACGCTGAAAGCTTGAGGTGCTTCGATGTTAAAAGGCATTTTGTTTGCTTACCTTGTGGTAGGTTAAGTTGCAGTCACAAGTATACTTCCTACCTACCCAATTTAAATTTCACCCTTTTGTGTATTTGATGAAATTCCTATTCTGCTGCTGGTAAAATCTTCATTGGGCGATTTTACTCTTGATTTCCAATGTAAGAAGACCTTCTCTTGTGCTGGCCGTCTTTGTACAAAGGCTCCAATGCTTCTCCCTGCTTGCTTCTCCCTGCTTGTCCGTCGTCCTCAAACGTCGGTCGCCAAAATATGATGTTTGTATGTTTAGGTAGGAAGTTCTATTAACCATAATAATTACCTGGAACAGAGATGTATAATCATTAGTAATTATTTCTCATGCTGATCCCATCTTCGTCGCCAAAATATGATGTTTGTATGTTTAGGTAGGAAGTTCTATTAACCATAATAATTACCTGGAACAGAGATGTATAATCATTAGTAATTATTTCTCATGCTGATCCCATCTTCGTTGATATTTGCTTGATGGATAATAATACGTTGGTATTAATAAAATACGTCTTTAATGTATAAAAGACTACATTATGAACTTCACTTTGTGACAGCTGACTCTCAAGTGTATATGGAGCGTCTTACACAAATCTCACAAACCAAAACATTGCTAA
>NC_090731.1:36908993-36911493 GCF_036898095.1 Palaemon carinicauda | reverse complement strand
ATTTAGGAGGGAGAAGCTCAGATTAGAGGCATAGTTAGCTGAAGTGAAGGCAGAGGTGAGAGTTTTACAAGATTTTGATGAAAATGATAGAGAAATAACTCGCATCCCTAGGATAAGGGAGCACACAAACCCTGATGTAAGTGGGAGTGAGCGACCCATGGGTTTGAATACAGAAACGCCCGAGATTAGGTTAGGTGGATACCGTAGTTAAGGGGGGAATGACCAAGGGTACTTGAGCAATAAGGAAGTCATGCAGGCGTTAATCTCTTGCAGCCTTAAAAGCTTGTTGTCCAAGCAGGATATAGATAAGTTTGATGGGGATCATACAAAGTTTTTTAGGCTCATCCGCTCATTTGATGATGTCTTTAGTAGCCAGTTGACGAATGATAAGGAAAGGCTGAGGTGTCTGGATTTATACACGACAGGCAGGCTAAATGAGAGAGTGGCAGCTTGCCTTTGGTTAGAAGCTTCAGAGGGATATAATCAGGCAAAGAAGTTGGTGGAGGAGCGATATGGTAACCTTGAACAAATAGCAACCGCGTTTGTGGATAAGGTCATTAAATGGAAATATATAAGGGTAAATTACGTGGAAGAGTACGACGAGTACTCGGTGGCACTTAAAACTTGCAGAAATGTAATTTTGTGTGTCCCTTATTGCATCGCCGAATTACAAAATCCAAAAACAATAAGGTTATCCCTTAGCAAATTCCCCTCTAGTGTGCGTGATCGATGTTGTAGAGTTGCTAATAAGATTATTAGCGAGAAAAAGAAGACTGTGTTCTTTGATAATTTGGTTAGTTTTATTGAAGGGGAGGCTAGGGTCTTGGAAAATTCTTTATTTGGGCACCACCTATTTGATATGGGCAGAAGGGAAGACACCCCTTTGTTAGGAGATGGAACAGCACAAAGCAAGGCTGAGTGTTTAACTTAGGCTAGAAAAGTTTCATGTAACAAAATTGCCCCACTTTCATGTTGGTACTGTACAGGACCACATATGGTGGATGAATGCCAGCAAATATATCAAATAGGACCCGAGGTTAAACTGGGAGCCATAAGGGATATGGGGCTCTGTTTTGGCTGTCTGAAAAGTGGGCATAGGTCTCAGTATTGCAGAAACAGGAAAAATTGTAACATATGTAATGGAAATAATCCAACTCTGTTGCATCGACACCAGGAAGTAGAAATGGTAGAATCGAGCGCTCAAATAGGGCCATTGTGGTTCAGGAGGAGGGTACACATGAAAAAATTGTTATGTTCAGGACAGTTAGAGGGGGTAGCATTGGTACAGGGATGTCAATTGTGCCAATAAGAATTAGGTCAAGGGAAGGAAGGGAGGTTTTGACGAAGGCTCTCTTGGACAATGGGAGTTCCACATGCTTTGCCTCGAAAGCTTTAATGCAGACGCAAGCTGCATTGAGAGGCAGGACGTTAAGGTGAATGTTGAAACCATCAACGGAATAGGGGAAGTTGCATGCAGCCTAGTCTTGGGATTTTCAGTATTGGATTATGAGGGCAAGACTTGTATTACACTCCCTCCGTTGTTAAGTGCCTCTCGCATACCAATTGATGAGTGTGATGTTGTCAGGACTGGAGATCTAGAATGCTGGCCACACTTGCGAGAAATTTACATCCCAGATGTAGATGCTGAGGTGGGTTTATTATACGGGAAAAATGTTCCTCACTTACTCGAGCCAAGGGTAGTTATCAACTCTACATGCCTCCATGAACCACATCCCATACGAACATTATTGGACTGGGTAGTATATGGGGCAAAGGACAATGGGTGTCAAGAGCATGTCAATAGGATCCAAGTGACAAGCAAGCGTCTTGACTTAGACGGCATGCTGGTTGGAAGTTATAATCGCGAGTATGAAGATGTTACATATAACAAAAGGGAAATGTCTGCAGAGGGCAGGAAATTGCTAGAGATAATAGAGAAAGGGGTTAGAACCGTAGGAGTGAGTTACGAGGGGCCATTGCCTCTGCGTGCCAATCATGGACTTTTTCCAGAAACAAGGGACATCCCATTGCACTATATGCACAGCCTTTGTAAGAAGCTAGTGTAGGATGGTAACTACGCTAAGCAGTATAGTGCCTTCATGACAGAGATGCTACAAAAAGGATATGCTGAGCAAGTGACCACAGCCAGCCTGGGAAATGTGTGATATATTCCTCATTTTGGTGTGCAACATCCAGGCAAACCAGACAAGGTCCGTGTTGTATTTGACTGTGCAAGCAAGGTGGAGGGTACATCATTGAACGACCTACTATTTCAGGGACCTGATGTGATGAACTCTTTCCTGGGTGTGTTGGTAAAGTTTAGGGGAGGTCTATTTGCCTTTACAGGAGGTATAAATACAATGTTCTGTCAGGTACTAGTACCAGAACATCAGCGGGACTATCTAAGGTTCTTTTGGTAGGAAAATAGTTTTTACGAGAAATCCAAAGAGTGGAGAATGGCAGTCCACCTCTTCGGGCCTGTTTTTCTCCGAGCATTGCA
>NC_090731.1:36898993-36901493 GCF_036898095.1 Palaemon carinicauda | reverse complement strand
CTATATATATATATATATATATATATATATATATATATATATATATATATATATATATATATATATATATATATATATATATATATATATATATATATATATATATATATATATATATACAGTGAACCCTCGTTTATCGCAGTAGATAGGTTCCAGACCCGGCCGCGATAGGTGACAATCCACGAAGTAGTGACATCATATTTACCTATTTATTTAACATGTATATTCGGACTTTTAAAAACTTCCCTTGTACGTAGTACTGTTAACAAACTACCCTTTAATGTACAGAACACTTAATGCATGTACTACAGCACCCTAAACTAAAACAGGCACAAATATTAAAGGCGATTTTATATCACGCGTTTCCTAAACGCCTAAAAGGCACCATAAAAAATGGCAACCAATGTTTTGTTTACATTCATCTCTGATCATAATGAAGAAACAAACTCATTTAGAGTACACATATATGTATAGATTAGTTTTTGCATCGATTATATTGATTATACAGTATGTTGATTTTGTTATTACCAATGTTTTACTTATTTTTTCTTAGGACTTCAAAATGAAATGTTTTTCTTTATGACACCGCCTGAAACGACGGTGTCATAAAGTACGCTCAGTAAACAACCACGCTCAGAACAAAGAAGGCATTTAACGCGCATGATGAAAGTGATAAATAATGATATTGATAGTAAAAGCATTTACAAAATATGTTATTACAAATATTATTTACCGTATCTATATAAAATCATACAGTACATACTGTACGTAGCAAAGCGGGAAAACAATTTACGAGAGAGAGAGAGAGAGAGAGAGAGAGAGAGAGAGAGAGAGAGAGAGAGAGAGATTGTTTTACATACGTAAATGTAAATTTAAGAAAAAAAAATGATAGGTTACAACAGGTAGCCTTTTAAAACCTTCCCTTTAACTTAATGCATACAGTACTAAACTATAAAACAGGCACAAATATTAAAATGTTGGAATATTAAAGTAAAAAATAAGGTTTGTTACTGTACTCACCACGAAAGAAGTTCAAGAAAAACTTGAATGATGATGGCGATGAATTTGCTGCACAGTAGAAATGATGATGATGAAGCTGATGATGTGTTCTACTGTGCAGCCAATGAGTAGTATTTTACGTCTCTTCAGACGGAGGTGTCTTTTCCTGGGACACCTCTTCAACTTCTTCAATTTCTTCCGAAGGCGTAGTAGCAGGAGGAACTGGCTCTTTTTTGCGAGGCTGGAAAAACATTGTGATCGGAAGTTGTTGCCGCTGCTTCTTTTTTCGATCTAAGAGCATCTTGTAGGGAGTCATGATGTCATCGACCTTGTTGCAGAATTGCATAGACCAAACCATATCCTCGTCCCACTCTTGCAACATTTGTTTCACCTCCTTTATATGGTTGCAGACTTTGGCAAGCTGTTCTAGTGTTCAGCCCGTTTCTTCGATATTTTCTTGGGTCTCTTCCTGGGTTTCACTCTCTTATTCACTTGCCGATTTCGTCAGGTCTTCGAGGTCTGCGTCAGTTAGGGGCTGGGAATGGCAGTCCAACAACTCGTCGACGTCTTCAGTCGTCATGTCGCCAAACCCATCACCTCCAATTATGGCAGCCAACTGCACAGATTTGCATATTGCAGAGTGTTGGATTTCCGACGGAGTAAATCCCTCGTCGTCGTAAACAATCTCGGGCCACAACTTCTTCCAGCTCGCATTCACAGTTGCAGGTTTCATCTCTTGAAGTGCCTTCTGAATATTCTTCAGGCACGTGGCTATGGTGTACTACCGCCTGTACGCCTTCAAGTTAAAATCTTCATCCTCATCCTCTTGGGCAGCATCCACACACGCAACGAGGTCTGCCAAGGTATTCTTCGTGTAGAGGGCCTTGAACGCCCTGATAACCCCCTGGTCCATTGGTTGAATTAATGACGTGGTGTTGGGTGGCAGGAACTCAACCTGAACGCCCTCACGCGACAAGTCAGTTGCATGTCCACCAGCGTTATCCATAAGGAGAAGGATCTTGAATGACAAGCCCTTCTCTATGAGATATTCATTGACTTGCGGGATGAAACACTAGTGGAACCAGTTGGAGGCCAGCATCTTTGTAATCCATGCTTCTGGATTATGCATCCAGTACACGGGAAGGAGATTCTTATTCTTATTTTTCAGAGCGCGAGGATTCTTCCACTTATAAATAAGCCCTGGCTTTAGCAAAAATCCAGCAGCATTGCCACACATCACGAGGGTAACGCGATCCTTGAATGCTTTAAAGCCAGAGGCTTTGGCTTCCTCTTTGAACAGGAAAGTTCGCGACAGCATTCTCATCCAAAACAAGCCGGTCTCATCCATATTAAACACTTGTTCCGGCTTGTATCCACCTTCGGCGATAATATTCTTGAACTTCTGGTTCACGTAAGTTTCAGCAGCGGCAGTGTCAGCCGAAGCAGCCTCGCCATGCAGGGGAACGCTTTTCAGGGCGAAGCGTTTCTGAAACTTCGCGAA
>NC_090731.1:36878993-36893993 GCF_036898095.1 Palaemon carinicauda | reverse complement strand
GGCTTTTCGGCTCTTTTGATCATCCGAAGCAATGAGAGAAATTGATTGAACCCAAAGAATGAAATCAATTGTGCTCTTACAAAACTCTCGCCTAGCATTACTGAAATTATCTCAAACCTAAGTGGTCTTTTTCCCAATTCTGAATATTTTTTTAAATACAAACATATATTTTTCCCCTCAATTTTATATTGGTGTGATTATTTACATGAAATTATTTTATTAATTTATTTAATTGTCATTTTCCGCCTGTATGCATTTTTTATCTTTATTTTCAATAAAATTAGTAGTACTACTAGATATATTTGTTTCAATAATAATCTAAAGAAATGGAAGGTTCAACCAACAAAAAAGTTTGTTTTACATTAATTATGTTCAAAATTACAAATATTTTGCGGAGGTAACGAGCTTGCTGCTACCCAGGATTCTAGAAAAAGTGGGGTAATGGACAAAAGTAATTGGGAACCGCTGGTTTAGTGTGTTGCCTTACTCCCCCTTTTATTTTGGAATCATGGAAGAATATATTTTTGATCCAGCAGAGTTTTTGGGATTGGCAGATTGCCTTAGGCATCTTCATGTATTGAATAAAGAGTATTTGGTGAGTTGTGCTCGCTGGTTAGGTGTCCCACTTTGGGCTACGAACACTAGGGCCCAGTTGTTGTTAGCTGTAGAGAGTAAGGTAGCTCAGGGTATGGTTGAAGGAGAGAATATAGCTAGGGATTTCGACAGTGTTGATGATAGTGGTTCAGAGCGCGAGGATAGTATGATTGATGATGTGAGTGTGAATCCAGGCCTTTCTTTGTTTGAAGACCCCCCTCGAACTGGAACTATTTTTGAAGGGAATGCTAAATTGCAAGATAAAGCTAATGTGTCTACAAACCCATTTGTTGTAGAAAAATCTGTCCCGGAGAATGTAGTCCCAGTGCAGTCTGTCTTGTCCCAGGAGGACAATGAATATAGATTAATTTGCAAGAGGATAGAGTTAATGAAACTTGAGTTTGAAGAGAACGAGAAGGTGAGGCGACATGACCTAGAGATGGCTAATGTAAATTTGGAGTTGGCTAGGTTACAAAGCTTTCCTAATAAATTAAGTACTCCCTGTGGACCATATGCTGATAAATTTAATATAGGGGCAGCTCTGAAGTTAGTTCCTGTATTTGATGAAAGAAATGTGCCTGATTTTTTTAAAGCATTTAAACGGGTTGCTACTAGGTTGTCTTGACCCGCCGAGATGTGGACAGTCTTAATTCAGTGCAGGATGGTGGGCAAGGCAATCAGAGTTTATAATTCTTTGGAGGAGGGTGTAGCCCGTGATTATGGTAAAGTAAAGGCGTTGGTCCTCAAGGCTTATGATCTTGTCCCTGAGGCCTATCGTCTAAAATTTAGAAATCTTAGTAAGCATGCTTCTGTTTCATATGTTGAGTTTGCTAGGCTCAAGGAGGAGCAATTTGATAATTGGCTGAAAAGTTGTCAGGTAGTCTCTTTCTCCTCCTTGAGGGAATTATTGTTGATGGAAGAATTTAAGAAGTATTGTAGCAAAGAACTGAGGATATATTTGGAAGAGGTGAAAGCAGTCAGTCTAAGTAAAGCGGCTCAGATTGCCGATGAATTTATTTTAACCCATCGAGCAGGGTCCGGCAATTTTGGGTCTCAGGGTCTATATTTCCAGTCTGCCAAGCCAAATGATGGTAATAATAAATCTAATAATGTAGCTAATAACAGGGTAAAGAATTCAGGTGTTCCAATCTATTATAAGAATGAGAAGACTCAGGGAAATATTTCTAATGGAGAGCCCTCTAGATTCTTCTCCAAAAACAGGATGGTGTCTGGTAATGTGAGCAAAGGTAATGGGACCTGTTTTTGGTGCAATAAGCCTGGACATTATCAAGCTCAGTGTAATGCCAGGAGGAGGTACCTGGAGAGAAATAATAACAATATTGACAACCCTATATCTGTAATTACCAATAAGACTGTTCCTATTACTCCCAAGGTTGAGAATCCACCGGTAATGGAAGGTAGCAATGTAAATAGTAGTGATGACAGCAATGTAAAACCAACTGGTAATAGACCTTCATGACTCTATGATAAATATATATGGCCTGGTAGACTGGTTACGAATTCAGGAGTTCTAAAGGTAAAATTTTTGCGAGACACAGGGTCAGCTCGGTCTTTAGTATTAAGGGAATCTGTAAATGGTTTAGTTGAATATTCAGGGAATTATGTGATTCTGGGAGGTTTCCCGAATACTGTGGTTCCAGCTCCATTGGTGGAAGTTAAATTATCCTTCCCTGGGTATAATGAGGTAACAGAGTTGGCTTTGGTGGAGAATCTCCCTATTCCAAATATAGATGGTATTTTAGGAAATGACATGGTAGACCATAGGGGTCTGGAATTATTCCCTATTTTGACTGTGAATGCTTGTCCTGTGGCGGTGGTGACTCGGGCCTCCGCTAAGGCAGCTGATTTGATAAATGATGATGACTTAAATTTAAGTAGTTTAGAAGTAGAGTTAGAAAGGCCCGGGCCAGTAGGTAGTCCTAGTAGTACTAGTAATATCTTGCAACTTGATTGGGACCGTTTAACGTTTATTGAAGCTCAGAAACAAGAGCTTGATTTTGAGTTGGGTGACACAGCCGATTTAATTAAACCGAGGTTTTGTGTAATGGAAGGTTTGTTATATGGAATTAGTCGTCCATCTACATATGATCTGAACAAAACTTCTCGAGTGGAACAAATTGTGGTTCCCTCACAATTCAGGGAGTCTGTTTTGAAGTTGTCACATGATGATTCTTTTTCTGGTCACTTTGGAGTGCTTAAGACGTTCAAAAGATTAACAAAATGTTTTTGGTGGCCAGGATTGAAATCATCAGTGAAACGATTTGTTAGTAATTGCGAGGTTTGTCAGGTGATGGGAAAGCCCAATCAGGTGATCCCTAAAGCACCTCTAAATCCCATTCCTGCAATTGGGGAACCTTTTGTGGAATTGGTTATAAATGTGGTGGAGCCTTTGCCCAGAACAAAGACTGGGTTTACTCATCTTTTGACCATCATGGACAGAGCTTCTAGATTTCCTGAAGCATTCCCAATGAAAAAGATAACTTCCAATGCAGTATTTGAGAAGCTCGTTGAATTTTTCTCCCGATACGGACTTCCTTGCAAAATTCAGACCGACTGTGGGACGAATTTTACGAGTAAGGTATTTAGGGGTAAGTGTGCTGAACTGGCCATTCAGTGCACTACCAGCGTACCTTACCATCCCGAGAGTCAGGGTGTGGCTGAAAGATTCCACCAGACACTTAAATCAGTTTTAAAAAAATACTGCTATGAACAAGGAGAGGATTGGGAAAAAGGACTTCCCTTTGCTCTCTTTGCCATAAGGAACCATCCAAATGCATCTACAGGTGTAGCTCCCTTTGAGCTGATCTATGGACACAAGGTACGTGGTCCGTTGGAAATTTTCCACGAATTGTTGTCATCTGGGCAGAAAGAGGAAGTTAATGTGATGAAGTTTGTAGAGAATTTACGAAAAAAGTTAGCCATTGCGTGGAAATTTGCAAGAGAAAATTTGGCTTCCTCCCAAGTAATCATGAAATCAAATTTTGATAGGAAAACCAAGGTGCGATCGTTTGAGCCTGGGGAATTGGTATTGGTGTTGAGTACAGACTCGGACAATTTCCTTGAGCCAAGGTATAAGGGACCCTGGAAGGTTTTGAGAAAATTGTCTAAAGTGAATTATGAAATTGAAGCCCCCGGGACCAAACAAAAGTGCCGGGTCTTTCACATTAATAGATTAAAATCTTATATTTAATGTGGTAGAGATCCTTTAGCTATTGTGTATGAACCTGTGTCTGTAGAAGTAGGGTCTCCAGAGGATAACTGTGAGGACTTAGTTGGTCAGGTATTTTCTGATGCTCTCTTTAATAACATTCAAAATCTAGAGGTTTTGGAAAGAGAGCTAGACCATCTGGAAGTTACCCAGAAAAGGGACATTATTAATTTAATCTGTTCTTTTTCAGAAATATTTCGTAATTCGCCAGGTAGGACGAGGTTGCTTCAGCATGATGTGGATGTGGGCAGAGCTTCCCCTGTAAAGCAGAGTTCTTATCGACATAGTCGAGGAGGAAATAAAGTATATGCTGAAACACGACCTCATCCAACCTTCGATAAGTCCTTGGAGCTCTCCGATAGTTTTAGTTAAAAAGTGTGAAGGAAAGTACAGAGTGTGTGTGGATTACTGTAAAGTTAATGCCAGTACCAAAAATGACTCTTTTCCTTTGCCTCGCATTGACGACTGTCTCGATGAGATAGGGTCTGCAAAATTCATAACCAAGTTGGATTTGCTGAAAGGATATTGGCAAGTGCCCCTGTCTGATCGAGCCCGGGATATTTCTGCATTTGTAACTCCCTTTGGGCTTTACAAATGTAAAGTGATGCCCTTTGGGTGAAAAATGCTGCATGCACCTTTCGGAGGCTTATGAACAGAGTCATTTGTGGGTTGAAAGGCACTGATATTTATATTGATGATTTAGTTGTTCACAGCAATGATTGGCAAACTCAAATAGTAAGATTGTGAAAAGTGTTTGAAGCTTTGAGGGATGCCGGTCTTGTTGTGAACTTGGGTAAGTGCAAATTTGGTAAAGCCAAAGTGTGCTATTTGGGTCATGAGGTTGGTTTGGGTCAGGTAGCCCCTAAACAAGCCAATCTCAATGCCATTTTAAATTTGAAGAGGCCAAGTAATGTCAGGGAAGTTCGTCGAGTCCTGGGAATGAAGGGTTATTATAGGAGGTTTGTGCGAAACTTCTCGGACATTGCTCAGCCGCTTACTAAGTTATTGGAGAAAGGACAGAAATTTGCGTGGTCTCCTCAATGTGAGGAGTCTTTTATGAAACTCAAGCTGATGCTGATATCAAACAGAATATTAATGTCCCCTAATTTTCAGAAACCTATCATTATCACGGTGGATGCTAGTGATGTGGGCATTGGAGGTGTCCTCTTTCAGAGAAATGGGGCTGGAGAGGTTCTTCCCGTGTCTTACTTTAGCTGTAAACTATTGGCAGCAGAGAAACGGCATTCAACTATCGAGAAGGAGGCTTTGGACTAATCACAATCCTCTAGTGTTCATAGAAAGGATGAAAGGGTCCAATCAGAGAATTTTGAGATGGGCTTTGCAGTTGTAGGAATTCACTCTGGTTATAAAACATATTAAGGGATCGGAGAACCGTATTCCTGATGCCCTTTCTTGTATGTAATCTTGGCTTTTGTCCCTCCCTCGCCCTTCTCTTGTCTTCATTGGGTTTGTATAAAACTATTTTTCCATAGTAAAATTTAATGGCCAGTATGGGTGTGAGTATGAGTGAGTCCTTATCTTAGTTTAGTTTAGATGTAGGTTTGGTTAAGTGCATTGTTTTTTTTATGTTCAACCTTCGTAAGGTCTATCAATTTTTTTTTCTATTATTTTGTACTGGTTGGAGTTATTGATTAGCTTTTAATTTTAGAGTCAAATTTTCTGATTTGGTAAGTCTTCTTCGTGAAGCTGTGTTTTTTTTTTTTCTTTTTGGCATATGTATTGTTATAATATTTAAAACTTCTTTTCAGGTTTTTTATTTCTATAACATTGTTAATTCCTTTTCATATCAGCATTTTTACAGTATTTAATTTTGAAAAAAAAAAATGTATTCTATGTGAATAATTTTGTTTTGTTTTGGGGGAGGAAGGTATTAGGTTAACGTAAAATTATTTCTTTGTTTTATTTAAATCAGCCTTGTTTTTCTTTTAAGTTAAAAGTATTTTCGTTGTTTGTTTACTATGGTGTTAATGTAAGTTAAGTGGCTCTCCGATTGTTGGATAGTGTTTTTGGGCTCAAGCCATGTCGTCCTGATGGAAGTTCCTATAGGGTAGTTTCCTTGGGTATATTACAACTACGGCGATATTCCTAGAGAATTTACCTTAAGGTACCCAAAATTCTAACTCCTGGAGCGAATATCCCTAATAAAAGAACCAGGGATATCGCGAAATATCATAGGACGTATTCTTGACACGCCACATGGCAATCTGCACCCCGAACAGAGATAACACTTCGAAGGGGTCAATTGGCAAGAAAACAAAAATGCGAAAGAAAAAGGAGAGCCGCTCGCATGGCTCTCTCTTCTCCCGTTTCGTAAGCGTGCATTGCGCCGCTCACGGCGCCATCTGTATTCCTTTTTGCGTAGTTTAACAACTCGGTGTTTTTTCCTGTGTTTCTCGCAAAATCTTGGATTTAATCAAGTTATTATGCTTTCTCCAACTTTATCTGCCTCTGATAAGTTGAGTATTATTTCTTTTATGTATAAATGTAGGCTCTTGGTAAATTTTTAAAGGGATTAATAGTAATAATCTTTGTTACAAAAGCTGTTGCCTACCGGAGGCGTCCTGGACGCTGTCGCTCGCTAGGTATGAGTTTTAGTTAGCTAGAGCGACGTTCCCGGCTGTTTTGCTTTAATAATTTTAGCTGTTTAGCGTTACATAGGATTTCCTTATACGATGCTTTTAGTATTATTTGTCTTGGAGAAGTATTCGCCAATTCTGGCCTACGCTAGACCGTGTAGCCTAGTCGTTTGGCCCTAGTACTTTCCTGCATGATATTTGGATTTCCGAGTGTTTTAAATTTTATTGAAGCTTTAGGCAGTTTTATACATTGAAGATTATATTGATTTTTTCCAAGATAGTATACGAGTGAGTTTCGGTGATTTAGGTAATCGATTCTTTTGGCGCCTAGGCTAAGTGGCCTATGGGGCCTTAGTATACTTTCTCATACTCCCCGGTTGCTCTCTTTTCTTCGGAGAAGGTCTGCAATCCCTTTCCCTCTGTTTAAGCCTTAGGCTTAACCCTAGTGGTTTATCTGAATTAACTTTCAATACAACTATATTAGGGTGTTACTGTTCCTTCCTGTTCCAGTAAGTCTGGCTTCAGAGAGGGGGCAGAACATCAGAGTTCTTAGTCTGAGTCTGTTTTTGTCTGGCTTGGGGTTGAGACTCCCTCGCTAGTCTGACACAGACATAGGAGGCTTAGCCTCCTTAGGTCACTTTCGAAGGCTTCTGTACGAGATGATTCCTTCTTCTGGTGATCTAGCAGACTAGTCCTTGTTGCTGTTTTCTGTGGCGAGGATAAGATCCTTTCCCTGGGAATAGCAACACCTTCCTTGCTTTGGTTCCGTGGGGGTTGGCAAGTATTGCTGGCCTCCCTCCTCTGATCTCCCTTAGGCTAAGATGAGTTTTCTTGGCTGCGGGTGATTCATTATTAAAGCAAGGTTGGTAGGACCCTCTTCGTCCCTTCCCCCTCTTTTCTCTGTAATGGCCTAGCCATTACAGTACTGTCCGTCATTCTACATCTATACCTAGCATAGGTTAGGATGTGGAGTTGACTTAGTCCCTTGCCGGCCGGCAGAGTGTGCCGGCCGGCAAAGGTCTTCTGCTTTGAGTGCGGCCCAGACCTCCCTTGGTCCCTCATCCATGTTTGTCTAGAGCCAGACGGCATTGGTCAGGAAGCCTGAATTAGATTCTCCCTTTCCTTATGTGCACTCTTTCGGGTTGCCGGGCTTTGAGGTAGTACACTCTCTTATCCCGGCATCCATTCTGTTTTCTTCTAGTGTTGTACCCTAGCTGGCTGCTGGCCTAAGTGGCCGGCAGCCGGGCAGTCAGAGTTCTCTGGTTCTTTTGCTGCCGGCCGGCATCGGTTGTATACCTTTGCCGGCCGGCTATTATCACGACATTGTCTGCCGGTCGCTACGAGTGGTGGCCGGCAGCCGGGTGCTACCTTGTGTAGTTGCCGGCTGGCTGTTGCCGGCCGGCTGTTAAGTAGTATACTTTTGAGCTAGTTATGGTGAGTTGCCGGCCGGCACATTACCTTCTATACTGTACCAGTATTCTTCAGTATAGTATATACTGTAGGGAGTAACTATAGTATAGTATTGTTACAACACTGTGTTTTCTAACATTTTTGTGTTGTCTTGCACAGCTCTTTGGTGTTGCTTTACAGATAAAGAAAGTGAGTTCTTTCTTGTCTACTATCCGGTATTTTAAAATCATCCCTTAGGTGTGAGCTACACCTGTTTCCTCTGGAAATTTTTCATTGGTTGCTCTAGGACAGATTAACCATATGATTTTATTATCTGGAAGGTTGCAACAATTGACTGTGCGGGAAACACAAGTGTGTGTCTTTCCTTTCTGTTTTGTTATGCTAAACTGTGCATATCCAGTGATATGTAGTTCACTTGATACTCATGAAAATTTCTTCTCTTTACATGAGGACCATCCGAAGTGCGGAAGTGTTTTCTACAACGTCCGCAGCAAGAACTTCTGCGGACATGAGTTATGTAGGAGGCACGCAGCATGCGCTGTCTCCAAGGGTGATCTCCGGTATTGGGACCCTCAGGTATGTACCGTGTGCACTAACCTGGTTGCTGAGGCTTTTGATTCCCCTAGGGCGGCGGAGTCAAGGGATATAGCAAGGGATAAGCTTCGTACCTGGATAAGGGGTTTCCAGAAGAACACCTCTGGACCTTATCTTCCAAGTGAGAAGATGAGTGGTTACCTTTACCCCAGGGCATCAGCTGATGCAGTGATTCCCCAGCCTCAAGAGGAGATCCCCCTACTTCAGATCCCGGTGGATGCTGAAGTCGCGGTCGCCTTGCAGGACATCCAGTCGGACGTGTCCGAGCGTCTGGAAGAAGACCTCCTGGCAAAAGCCCAGGATGAAGATCAAGCTCCAGACATTGTAGAGGAAGAGGTGGACGAGGTGTCGGCTGCTCCGGTTCAGGTCCCTGAACCTATTCCCTCAACATCGTCCACTCTCCCAGTAGAGCTGGGACAGGCCCTCTCCTCCATTGTTGGAATGATCCAACAGATGCAAAAGGAGAATAATGAGAAGGCGGCTGCAATGGAACTGCTGATGCAGAGGCTTGCAGCATCACGTGGGCCCCAGAAGAGGCTCAACGTGAAGGACCTTCCCCTGTGCTCAGATGCTAACCCGTGGAGATATGCTGAGCACATGCCGATGACGGTCGGAAAGATCGTCATGTCGGATAAGTTGGGCTCAGTTCCCCTAGAGGAGGTGGAATTCTGGCCCAGCAAAGGATCGTATCCGGACTGTTATGTCTGTTTGAGGAAGGAACCAGCTTCAAAGGAGGAGACAGAGCCGAAGGAGGTCATAGTGATGGACCATGCTAAGGCTCAAGCTTTGCTTTCATCCTCGATGAAAGAGAGGGGCTTCACGAACTCAAAGGTGGCTGCATTGAGTAAGAAGGACCCTTCCTTTGTGTCCTCTCCTGCTAGAGCCTTCCCCTTTTTGCAGAAAGGGTTTGCGGCTGTGTTAAAAGCAGTCGAGGCTGGCAAGCCATGCCCCTCCTTGGAGGAGTGTAAACCCTTATCGCTGGCCCTACCTATGGACCACAAGGACTGGAAGGACATCCATCTTACCTTCTCAGTCGGGAAGCTGGAGGCTGATATTGCCGGACGTCAGTTCAGTGAGAACCTCCCTAAGCTGTCTGACTTTCTTTTGCGGTGGGAGCTCGAGACGAAAGAAAGACTGGCTTCCTCAATGTCTCTTCAGACCACTCTTGAGACGATGGCAAGTGACCCCAAGGTCCATGAGATGTTCATGGTAGTGGCCAAGCCTCATCTGGCCACAGTGACGAAGGATCTTTACAGCTTCGTCAGGGTGAGGAGAGCTTGTAGGAAGTTTATGTTCGCCTCGGCTGCGGTGAGGCACGAGCCAAGGAAACCAATCTCCTCCAACATTTGGGGCAAAGACCTTTTTCCTAGCGAATCGGTCAAGGAGGTTGTTGATAAGGCCGCCACGGAGAATAGAAACCTTCTCCAGAAGTGGGGCCTGTCTATCAAGAGAAAGTCTTCCCCGGATGAGGGTCCCCAACCAAAGAGGAAGACTAAGAGGACTAGGCTACCCTCTCGGCCAGCCAAGCCATTTAGACAGCAACAGCAACAGCAATTGCCTATGCCTTCAGTGCCCCAGATAGTGGCACAAACCCCGACCACATTCCAGTGGGTACCCCAAGCCGTGTCGACACAGTCCCCGGCATTCAACCAAACGTTCGAAGGGCAGTCAACTTCCTTTCGAGCAAAGCCTAGAGGAGCAGAGGGAGGCTCGTCTAGGCACCCCTCAAGGGGAAGGGGATTCAGGGGTGGTCGCGGTCAGGGAGGCAAGACCTCAGGACAGCAGTCGAAGTGAGATGATACCGGTAGGAGGCAGACTTCAGAATTTTCGGGATCGGTGGACCTTCGATCCCTGGGCCCACAGCCTACTCAAGAACGGACTGGGCTGGAGCTGGTACAGCACTCCACCCCCGTGCCCTCGGTTTTTCCAACACTCCACCCCCGTTCTGGAGGAGTATATCCAAGAATTGTTGGAGAAAAAAGTGATCCGAAGGGTAAAGTCCATCAAATTCCAAGGTAGGCTGTTTTGTGTTCCCAAGAAGGACTCGGAAAAACTCATTCTGGAACCATAAGGACCTTACTGCCCAAGAGGGCATTTACCATCTCCATAGATTTGTCAGACGCCTATTGGCACGTTCCAATCAATCGTCGACTCTCCCCCTACCTAGGGTTCAAGCTACAACGAAGACTATACGCCTTCAGAGCCATGCCATTCGGGCTAAATATAGCCCCAAGGATCTTCACGAAGCTTGCGAGCGTAGCTCTCAAACAATTACGCCTAAAGGGAATTCAGGTGGTAGCCTACCTGGACGACTGGCTGGTGTGGGCAGCATCCAAGACAGAATGCTTGCAAGCTTCCCTGCAGGTGATCCAGTTCCTAGAGTATCTAGGCTTCAAGATCAACAGAAAAAAGTCTCGACTTTCTCCATCTCAAAAGTTCCACTGGGACCTAATGTCACACCAATTCTCCATCCCGGCGAAGAAGAGGAAGAAGATAGCTGGTTTTGTCAAGAGACTTGTGGATTCCGAAAGGATATCAAGACGCGAACAGGAGAGAGTGCTGGGCTCTCTCCAGTTTGCTTTGGTAACAGACCCGGTGCTAAGAGCACAGCTAAAGGATGCAACTGGAGTTTGGAGAAGTTATGCATCAAACGCGTGAAGAGATCTGAGAAGACCAGTTCCGCTTCGTCTACGTACTCTTCTCAGGCCTTGGTCCCAAGCCAGACAACTAAAGAAGTCGGTACTTCTTCAGCCACTTCCCCCCTCGTTGACTATTCACACAGACGCCTCAAAGGAGTGGTGGGGAGGTCATTCTCATCTGAAGAAGGCCCAGGGGACTGGTCCAATCTATTCAAGACATTTCACATAAACTTTCTGGAGACTATGGCAGTGCTCCTTACCTTGAAGAAAGTCTCCCCGCGTCGCTCGATCCACATAAGGTTGGTGCTTGACAGCGAGGTGATTGTGAGATGCTTGAATCGACAAGGATCAAGGTCACCACCTCTCAACCAGGTGATGTTGGCTATCTTCCGACTGGCGGAAAAGAAGAAGTGGTACCTGTCGGCAGTTCACCTTCAAAGAGTATAGAGTCGGAATGGTCCCTAGATGCAGGATCGTTCTCCCTCATCTTGAGTCAGGTCCCAGAACTGCAGATAGACCTCTTTGCGACGAAAGACAACAAGAAGTTGCCCCTGTACGTGTCCCTGTACGAGGACCCCTTGGCGGAAGCAGTGAACGCGATGTCCCTCGACTGGAACAGATGGTCCAGGATTTATCGGTTCCCTCCTCACAACCTTCTGTTGAGGGTCCTCAACAAACTGAGATCCTTCAAGGGAGTAGCGGCAATAGTGGCCCACAAGTGGCCGAACAGCGTGTGGTTCCCTCTGGCATTGGAACTACGGTTGAAGTTTCTACCGCTACCAGATCCAGTTCTGACCCACAGAGTCCAGAAGTCGACTGTCTGCGCTTCATTACAGAAAACCCGGACCCTGCAGCTCAAGATTTTCTCTCCCTAGTGGTGAGAAAGTGTTTCGGGATTTCGAAAGACAGCATAGACTTCCTAGAGGAATATAAGTGCAAATCTACTAGAAGGCAATATGAGTCATCTTGGAGAAAATGGGTGGCCTTTGTCAAGGCGAAGAATCCGCAGGAGATCTCAACGGACTTCTGCTTATCTTTCTTCATCCACCTCCATGGTCCAGGGTTGGCAGCTAACATGATTTCAACGTGTAAGTCTGCTTTGGCAAGACCCATTCTATATGCCTTCGAGGTCGACCTCGCTAACGAGATCTTTAATAAAGTTCCGAAAGCCTGCGCTAGGCTCAGACCTTCAGCACCTCCAAAGCCCATTTCATGGACTTTAGATAAAGTTCTTCATTTCGCTTCACTGTTGAACAATGAGGAGTGTGCGTTAAAGGATTTGACCAAAAAAGTTATTTTCCTATTTGCACTCGCGTCCGGGGCCAGGGTTAGTGAGATTGTAGCTCTCTCGAGAGAGGAAGGTTGTGTTCAGTTCTTGGATGTGGGAGAGCTGAACCTGTTTCCGGATCCTACGTTTCTCGCCAAGAACGAGTTACCCACCAACAGGTGGGGTCCCTGGAGAATCTGCCCTCTGAAAGAAGATGCATCTCTATGTCCAGTAGAATGCCTAAAGGTCTATCTTCGTAGAACTTTAGACTTCAAGGGTGGTCAACTATTCAGGGGAGAAACATCAGGCTCAAATTTATCACTGAAACAACTCAGGGCGAAAATTACATATTTTATTCGCAGAGCAGATCCTGACAGTACACCCGCAGGTCACGATCCGAGGAAAGTTGCCTCATCCTTAAATTTCTTTAATTGTATGGATTTTGAACATCTTCGTTCATACACTAGCTGGAAGTCTTCCAGAGTGTTCTTTCGTCACTATACGAAGCAAGTGGAGCAACTAAAGAGGTCTGTGGTAGCAGTGGGTTGCGTCGTTAACCCTGCTGTTTAACTCTGCGAGGAACAGTGGATTTAATTGGGACGATTAATTCCAGGGTGAGTGTGTAGTTACATACTGTGCTACAAACTAAGTGTGAGGGCACCGGGTTGCACACGTTGACTTTTCCACTTTCAAAGGTGACCCTAGCATAAATGCAGACATGTGTGCCGAGCGTTTCTGACGCTAATGTGACTGATTAGCAATACAGACTTTTATAACTTTGATACCTCTGTATGTTAAAAGTGGCGCTAATGTTTTTCTTTCAGATAAACAAGTTTCTGTTTACTATCATGCTTATGCTTAAATTTTTGGTTATCCTCCTCTTATATATATATATATATATATATATATATATATATATATATATATATATATACATATACATACATATATATATATATATATATATATATATATATATATATATATATATATATATATATATATATATATATATATATATATATATATATATAATTGTTGTTAACCTGTTTAATTATTGTCTGTCAATAAACTTGTTCTTGAGAACCTTGCGTCTCCCTCACCTGTGTCAATTTATTGATAATAATTTAGCATTCGTTCTATGTATATTTATCTGGGATAATTCTAAAAGATTGTTTCTTTATGCGAGCTAATTTTGCATTGGTTTATGCTTTCCCTTAGCGGGAGGACTCCATCCCCTAAGCCTAAGGGGACGGTGGCGGATATACAAGTTTCCTCCTACTCGGATATAAACCTTTGTCCAATACAGTATTGAACGGAGAACTGGTCAATATTTCATATTGACGCAGTGGTTCTTTACAAACTATGCTTTACATAATATAGGGTGAGACCCCTATATTGGCTTGCCTGTTATTCATACATATGTATATGTACTCTTCGAGACTTTTCCAGAGTCTAGTAGGACTCTTCCCTGTAGGGGGCAGGAAGCACTAACATGGTTTATGGTTAGTTGAAAAGATGTATAACGGTAACATCTTAGGTCTCTAGGTCTAGTCGAGCGAGGAAATACCTCCGGGGAGTACAGCATGTTTTGAGAATCCACAGATACAATAATGGTCTGGTATACTTCCATCAGCACGACATGGCTTGAGCCCAAAAAACAGATTTTGAACGAAGCGAAAAATCTATTTTAAGGTGAGATGGCCATGTCGTCCTGATGGACCCGCCCTTCCCTTTCTATGAAAGGGCTGTAGGTTCCCTCCCTACATAGAGTATCTGTAGCACCTCGTGTATCGCTACAAGGAATACAGATGGCGCCGTGAGCGGCGCAATGCACGTTTACGAAACGGGAGAAGAGAGAGCCTTGCGAGCGGCTCTCCTTTTTCTTTCTCGTTTTCGTTTTCTTGCCAATTGACCCCTTCGAAGTGTTATCTCTGTTCGGGGTGCAGATTGCCATGTGGCGTGTCAAGAATACGTCCTCTGATATTTCGCGATATCCCTGGTTCTTTTATTAGGGATATTCGCTCCAGGAGTTAGAATTCTGGGTACCTTAAGGTAAATTCTCTGGGAATATCGCCGTAGTTGTAATATACCCAAGGAAGCTACCCTATAGGAAGTTCCATGAGGATGACATGGCCATCTCACCCAAAAATAGATTTTTCGCTTTGCTCAAAATCCGTTTTTTGCGCCTCCTCCTCCTCCTTTCTGTATTAGTGGACTATCCTTTTAACGATTGTTATTCTTTTTACTGTGAGTGTTGATGAACGCTGGGAAGGTGATGAGTGGACTTGGTCGATCGGTGAATGCAGTTCGGGCCTTGATAAGCTCTCACCGACACTATTTCCCGTCTCAGCATTTGTTGTGTCTTGGAGGACGACTTTGGCTATCACCTTCGCACTGCCATTGAAGTGTTTAGCAGGTGCTCTGTCATCTGCGACGGTAGTTTTCTGCTACTTGTTCCCGTCGGAGGATTTGCACGGGAGTTGTGTCGTCGCTGCTTCCCGACAATGGAGTTTTGCATTTGCTTGCCGTGTCCTTCCAGCCCAGCTGATACATATGGGAGTGAGAGCAAACTGGCTCGTGAGGTGATACGTAGGGCGGCTGATGCCAGGTAAGACAAATTATCATTCCTCTTGTATAGGGAAGTGGATTGCCCTTCAATGCCTGGCG
>NC_090731.1:36851493-36858993 GCF_036898095.1 Palaemon carinicauda | reverse complement strand
CTGACTTGGAGGAGCATTTCATGGTCTCTTCTTTGGGATCATTTGACTACTGTCTGCTGCTATCTTGACGGTTTTTCAATTCACTGTCGCAAATATCTTTGACCTTACGACCTTTATGATGGCACTCCTGGCCTTAAGTATAGATGAGCGACGACTAACTGCAGCTGCAAGCTAAACCTTGATTGCTCTTCCGTTTTTCTAACACAGTTTAATATTAATATTAATATTAATATTAATATTAATATTATTATTATTAATATTGATATTAACATTGATATTAATATCAATATTGATATTAATTCTAATATCAATATTAATATCTATATCAATATCAGTATCAATACCAATATCAATATTAATATCAATATTAATAATATTAATATTAATAATATTAATATTAATATTAATATGAATAAAATATTAACATTATTATGGATATTAATAATAACATTTATATTGATATTGATATTGATGTTAATATTGATATTAATATTGATATTAATGATAATATCAAAATCAAAGTTAAAGTTAATATTAATAGTAAAATTAATATTAATATTAATGTTATTATTATTATTATTATTATTATTATTATTATTATTATTATTGTTATTATTATTATTATCATTAATACTAACACTAATGCTAATACTAATGACATTAATATTAATATTATTATTAATAACATTAATAATATGAATACTAATAATATTGACATTGATAATATCAATATCAATATTAATATAGATATCAATATTAATGATAATAATAACAATAATAATAATAATAATAATAATATTGATTGTAATAATATTAATATTATTATTATTATTATCTATATTATTATAATCATCATCATCATCATCATCATTATTATTATTATTATTATTATTATTATTATTATTATTATTATTATTATTATTATTATTATTATTATTATTAGTTAAGCCAGAACCCTAGCTGGAAAAGCACGATGCTAAAAGCCAATGGCTCCAACAGGAACAAATAGCCAAGTGAAGAAAGGATATAGATAAACTAAAAGACAAATAATGAACAATTAAAAATTTAATATTTTTAGAACAGTATCAACATTGAAATAAACCTTCCTTATACGAACTATAGTATAGTATGCACGAATGTACCCCCAAGCAAGAGGACTCTACCCCAAGACAATCGCAGACCATTACACAGAGGTTATGGCACTATCCCAATCTAGAAAACAATGGTTTCATTTTGGTGTGTCCTTCTCATAGAAGAGTTGCTTACCATAGCTAGAGTCTCTTTTATCCTTATGAAGAGGAAATAACCACTGAACAATTACAGTGCAGTAGTTGAACCATTGAACGAAGAAGAATTGTTTGGTGATATCAGTGTTGGAAGGTGTATAAGGACAGACGAGAATGAGGAAAGAATAGACCAAACTATTCGTTGCATGTGTAGGCAAGGGAAAAATTAGCCGTAAGTATATATAGGGATCCAATTTATTACTGCCTATCCAGTAAAGGGACTCAATAACTTTAGCGGTAGAATAAGAAATCAACAAGTAAAATTGACAGACCTTTTAAACCCTTATTCTTCAACATGCTTAAACAGGTGCGACAATGAAGGAAAAGATATAAAAGTAATGATGGTGATATGTTGTGAAAAGGATGTGGGCTACTTGCACGAGTCGAACTATGAAACTGTTAAGAACATTGTTGTTAACAAAGGGAACGTTTTGAAAATTAAGTTATTTCCGTAACATTTAGTTTTATAGCCTACGGGGCGAATATTTACTTTTCATATGCAGATCATGATGTATATATATATATATATATATATATATATATATATATATATATATATATATATATATATATATATATATATATATATATATATATATATATATATGTGTGTGTGTGTGTGTGTGTGTATATGTGTTATTAATATTATTATCATTATTGTTACTATTATCATTATTATTATTAAGCTGTCCATAAACAATTCAGTTCTTTACGAATGCAGTTCCCGAACATAACTTTAATGAGGCAGTTACCCATCAAAGCTTAACGCCGCATCAATAAAAGAGTTACCCTTTAAATCAGTTTCCTGCTCACGAAGCTCCGCCCCAATCTGCACTCCTGTTTGGGAGTAAAAAATTCGCAACCCGGCATCTTACCTTCTTCATAATTAAGCGTTGAGACTCTGAAGAATATTTACAATATCTATCAAAGCACTAATTAACTTTTAATTGCTTTATTTTCCTGTAAGTAAAATTCATTGTAGATATTATTATTATTATTATTATTATTATTATTATTATTATTATTATTATTATTATTATTATTATTATTATTATTAACTAAGCTACAACTATAGTTGGAAAAACAGATGCCATAAGCCCAAGGGCTCCAATAGGGAAAATAATCCAGTGAGAAAAGGATATAGGGAAACAGATAGAATAGTGTGTCTAAGTGTACCCTCAAGCAAGAGATACTCTTTTTTATATATTTATGATCAATATATCAAGTAATTATTAGGAAAGGTATTGTATATGTCCCAAAAATCAAATTATTAACAGAACATATATTATTTCCTCAATAGATTCTAAAAGTAGAAGACTCTTCAGCTATGGTAAGCAATTGTTCTTTACCCTGGGTAGTGCCATAGCCTCTGTACCATGGTCATCCACAGTCTTGGGGTAGAGTTTTCTTGCTTGAGGATACATTCGTGCACACTATTCTATCTTATTCCTCTTACTCTTTTATTTTAACTTTTGTATACTTTGTATATTAAAGATTTATTTAATGCTGTTACTGTTCTTGAAATATTTCATTATAATTAATCATTACCTGTCTTGTAATTTACTTATTTCCTTATATCCTTTCATCACTAGGAAATTTTTCCCTGTGTGTTCATTGGGCATATAACATCCTGCTCTTCAAACTAGGGTTGTACCTCAGCTAATAATAATAATAATAATAATAATAATAATAATAATAATAATAATAATAATAATAATAATAATAATAATAATAATAATAAGATATTACAACTAGTTTAATCAAACTTTCGTATGTAGTGAATGAAATAATCCTGAAGATTTACAGTTACATCCATTCAATTAAAATCTCACCTGTCAATCACATGTTGCAGGGATTGGCCTCTGAAAGACATCCTTCAATGAGAATCATTCGATTAAATATCTCTGTTCAATTCATAGAATGATTACAAATGAAATATTTAAAATGTCAAATACCTAAATTGGAATGACTATAAAACCTTTAAACCATATTGTGTTTGCTGAAACTTCAATAGTTTTTGTAGTTTTTGTTCTGTGTAACCCGACTTTAGACTCTAGGTTATCAAATATGTGTCTGAGCCTTTGATATCAGAGACTACTTTAAACCATAGTGTATACATATAGACCAGTACATACAAGTGTATACACACATGCATATATATATATATATATATCTATATATATATATATATATATATATATATATATATATAATGTTTATATATATAAATATGTATATATATATATATATATATATATATATATATATATATATATATATATATATATATATATATATATATATATATATATATATATATATATATATATATATATATATACATACATATTGGAGTAGGGAGACGCGTTCTGTTTTTTTCATTCATTTATTTGCGCCGACGTTTCGTATCAGCTTGATACATTTTCCAGGCTGAAACGATTACAAGTTAATTGTGTATAAGTAAAAAGATACACACAACGTTTACCAACACCAAAATTAAAAAGCTTTTTAATAAATTAAGAATAAAAACAGAGTAAAAACAGATACATAGAATAAGAGTGAAAGGGCTTGGAGCGAATATAGAGAAAAAAATTAATTCAATGATAATTATAATAATAATAATAATAGAAAGATATATAATAATAATAATAATAATAATAATAATAATAATAATAATAATAATAATAATAATAATAATAATAATAAAACGAACAAGGCACCTACCCACAGCGGTAGCGTAAGGAGAACTGACATGAAAAATTGTTATGGAAGGGAGTGTAAACAAAACAACAGGTAATTAGGCAATAAACAATTGGGTGGAAGACGACTGGTGGTTAAGGGAAGGTACAGTTAGCTTAATCATTATTGATTCAAGGGTGGTTAGTTCGTCTATATGTCGGGTTTTTCCTATTATATTAAAATGACTGGTATCTATGTGTGTTTTGCAACTTTTACTGTGATTTCTTATGTTAGATTGTTCTGGATTTGATAGTCGACAACCCGTTCTATAGCTAATTCCCTGATGAGAGGAAATTCGGACTTTTAGCAGCCTCCTGGTGCAACCGATGTAAGTGACAAGATCACATCTGGGACAATTATACTTATAAACGACACCGGAGGCAAACAGGGGGCTGATCTTATCCTTGACTTGGAAGAGTGAGCCGATGGTTCGGGGGTTTATGGGAATTAGTTTTAAATTAAGGGCAGGCAATTGCTCACTGAATAGGTTAATGCATTTTTTCCTAAATTTATTATTATGGAGAAAGGGAAATCTAGCAAACATACGGAGCTTGGGGACATTGTGGACTATTGGGGTTGGATTGAATTTCAGATTAAGTAGCTTATTAAGGGATCTATGAAAAATTGCTGGAGGGAAATAATTATCCTTAAAGTAATCAGCAAGGAAAGTCACTTCAGTATGAAAGGTAGACCAGCTTGATGTCAGATTAATGGCTCTATGGAGGAGAGTTGACACGGAATTCAGTTTAAAGTTAAAAAACATGAGCTATAAAAATTGGTCCCCAGGCCAGTAAAGGTGCTCTTTCTATAAATACCAGTATGAAAGCCAGACTCATCCTTGGATATCCTCACATCAAGGAACGGAAGTGAATTCTGTGTCTCGGTTTCAACCGTAAATCTAAAGTTATGGTGTTGGTTGTTTAAAAACTCAAGAAAGGTATCAGCATGGTAATTACATCTGAACAAGGCGAAAGTGTCATCTATGTAGCGTCTATAAAAGAGTGGGCGGAAATTAGGTGGGCATACATCTAAAGCTCGCTCCTCCAGGGAGCACATAAATATGTTTGCAAAAGTAGGACCCAGAGGGCTTCCCATGGCCATCCCCTCAGTCTGCTTAAAAACCGTATTATTAAAAACAAAGGGCGTATCCAGCACGGCTAATTCTAAAAGCAACTTGAATTGAGTTCTATTAAAATTGTTGAACAAGCAATCGTCAGTGGGAAATAGCCTGTCTAAAATGATGTTGATAGTCTCGATTACGGGAACATTTGTAAACAGAGATTCCACATCAAAGCTCGCCATGTACAGATCTGAGTCCTGCGTGATAATGTCATCTTTAAAGGAGGCCGAGTTTATTAATGTGTATTTGTTGTGAGTCAGTGGTTGGAGTAAAGGGACAAGAAATTTGGCGAGTTTATAGCTAGCAGTGTTAATGGAAGAAAGGATGGGTCTCAAAGGAATTCCTTCTTTGTGTATCTTTGGCAGTCCGTACATAAGTCCATATGTAGATCCTGTTACAAAAAGGTCCTGATACGTATTTTCATCTATTGCTTTGGTTTGTTTTAGTGTTCTAAGAAATCTATTGATTTTATCTTCGGGTTTAGTAATATTGTAAAGGTCTGGGTCACCAACTTTGGTAAATTTTGAAGAGTCGTTTAAAATGTCATTCATTTTTTGTATGTAGTCATGTTTGTCAAGGATAACGGTACCTTTACCTTTGTCTGGACGAGTAATTATCAAATTTTTATCGCTGGCTAGGTTTTTCAAAATGTCATAATCATTTTTGGTAAAAAAAGGAGCCCATCTAGTTTTAAGATTATTAAAAGAGCTGTGGGCGAGGGCTGAGAATTGAGACCTTAAAAACTATTTTTGCAAAAGGGAAGTTTAATTATTCTCTGAAAAAGTATCTCGAGAGGCAAAAAGAATTGCTGATAATTTGGGCGATAGTTGGGGAGGCAAAAGTCTAATCCTAAGGACAGTAGGAATTCCTCTCTCTTAGAAAGTATTTGTTTGGAAAAATTGAACACAGAATGAATTTTATTATTAAACAAAGGAACGGTAATGCCTAAATTTCGAAGTTTTCTGAAATGTCTATCTTCAACAGTCCGAACAAAAGAGGAAATAGCCTTATTAAATAAATGTCAGTGAATTGAGTACACCAGTCCTGAATCTCGTCATTTGGTCATGTGCGCGTTGAAGTTCCTTGGTCTTTGAACGTATTTCCAGCTCAAGGAGGTTCCTAGTAGCATAGCCTTGTTCAGATGTAATTACCATGCTGATACCTTTCTTGAGTTTTTAAACAACCAACACCATAACATTAGATTTACGGTTGAAACCGAGACACAGAATTCACTCCCGTTCCTTGATGTGAGGATATCCAAGGACGAGTCTGGCTTTCATACTGGTATTTATAGAAAGAGCACCTTTACTGGCCTGGGGACCAATTTTTATAGCTCATGTTTTTTAACTTTAAACAGAATTCCGTGTCAACTCTCCTCCATAGAGCCATTAATCTGACATCAAGCTGGTCTACCTTTCATACTGAAGTGACTTTCCTTGCTGATTACTTTAAGGATAATTATTTCCCTCCAGCAATTTTTCATTGATCCCTTAATAAGCTACTTAATCTGAAATTCAATCCAACCCCAATAGTCCACAATGTCCCCAAGCTCCGTATGTTTGCTAGATTTCCCTTTCTCCATAATAATAAATTTAGGAAAAAATGCATTAACCTATTCAGTGAGCAATTGCCTGCCCTTAATTTAAAACTAATTCCCATAAACCCCCGAACCATCGGCTCACTCTTCCAAGTCAAGGATAAGATCAGCCCCCTGTTTGCCTCCGGTGTCGTTTATAAGTATAATTGTCCCAGATGTGATCTTGGCACTTACATCGGTTGCACCAGGAGGCTGCTAAAAGTCCGAATTTCCTCTCATCAGGGAATTAGATATAGAACGGGTTGTCGACTATCAAATCCAGAACAATCTAACATAAGAAATCACAGAAAAAGTTGCAAAACACACATAGATACCAGTCATTTTAATATAATAGGAAAAACCCGACATATAGACGAACTAACCACCCTTGAATCAATAATGATTAAGCTAACTGTACCTTCCCTGAACCACCAGTCGTCTTCCACCCAATTGTTTATTGCCTAATTACCTGTTGTTTTGTTTACACTCCCTTCAATAACAATTTTTCATGTCAGTTCTCCTTACGCTACCGCTGTGGGTAGGTGTCTAGTTCGTTTTATTATTATTATCATTATTATTATTATTATTATTATTATTATTATTATTATTATTATTATTATTATTATTATTATTATTATTATTATTATTATTATTATATATCTTTCTATTATTATTATTATTATAATTATCATTGAATTATTTTTTTTCTCTATATTCGCTCCAAGCCCTTTCACTCTTATTCTGTGTTTCTGTTTTTATTCTGTTTTTATTCTTAATTT
>NC_090731.1:36836493-36838993 GCF_036898095.1 Palaemon carinicauda | reverse complement strand
TTCCCGAAAAAAAAAATATATAAAAAAAAAATTCTTTAGAGAAACAGGCTTCCTGGCATGGTGAAATGAATCCTTCTTCCATTCCCTCAGCAGCCCTCAGCATTCTGGTACCACATATCACTCTAATATGGAGAGACAAAAAAGGGTCAAAATTTAGCACAGTAAAATTATTATATTTTGATCTTATCACTCGTTACTCCTCTGAAAACTTACTAAATACTTAGTAATTGATGTTTAGAGGGTGTATTAAAGATGTTTGATGATATATCATGTTATATACCAAGCCTGTGTACGTATTTGATCTACCAGAATGTTTGTTGTTATATATATATATATATATATATATATATATATATATATATATATATATATATATATATATATATATATATATATATATATATATATATATATATATATATAACTGTATATATATATATTATATATATATATATATATATATATATATATATATATATATATATATATATATATATATATATATATATATATATATACAGTGGCCGCAAATGAAATACGGGTAATTACTTACCACAAGCTCAAGACAGCTTGTACATGTAGGGTACAAGTGGGATTTGCACACAGGTCGTTGACATTTCAGGCACCTGATGTGTGTCTTCCGGTCTTGAGAGCGGGGGCACTCAGCACAGCGTACCTGAGGGAAGTTACATTGGGCAAGTACTTGGCCAGTTGGGTACTGTGTGTTGACTACTGATGAAGTATTGCAGACAGTAGTTATCAATGTTCTTAGGTTCCGTGGGAGAGTGGCACTCGACAACCTCTTCTCAGCCCATGGCCGTATGAATGATCTTGCAAGACGTAGCATGAAGCGACGGCGTTCTGGAAACCTGGTAACTCCTGTCGTCTCTAGGTGTGCTGTGTACAGTACCTTTGCATTGATAATAGCAGCATTCACTATCCAGTAAAAGATACAAAGTGGCCATCTTCTAGTTTTCCTGTTGCAAGAGTACAGGGCACACATCCCATCAAATGCATCAACTCCTCCTTTGGTGCGGTTATAAAATTCTATAATCTCAAGTTTTCCATTCTCTTGCAGGACTAGCTGGCTATGCATAGATGAGAGCAAGAGGACTAACTTCTTAGCCGTCTTTCCTACTGGAGGCACATATGAAATAAGGGTCATCTCTTTTGTGAAGAGAAAGGCACTTGATCCAGGTTCACGATTATCTTTAGTCTTTATCTTCTCTGGTAGTTCTCGCTTGTTTGCCTTCACAGTTCCAACCAAGGTCATTCCACAGTTTTGCAGAAGATCAGCGACAAGTCCTACGGAGGTGAACCAATTATCTGTGGTCACATTTCTGTTTGTCATGTGGTATGGCTTTGTGAGCTCCTTAGTATAATAATGGCCCAGTCCTACTCCAGCTGAGGGCCGTGTATTATCCTTTCCGAGGTACGGGATACTTTCTAGCAGGTATTTACTCTTGCAATCATTTATGTTAACCAATTCTATGCCATAATTGGCTGGCTTACTTGGGATATACATCCTGAATGAACATTTTCCACGAAATCCTACCAACTGTTCATCAACACACAGACTCTCACTGGGTGTATAGTGCCTTTCACACTTCTCCATAAATTTATCAAATAGTTCCCGGATAGGTGCAAATCTGTCAGTTTCTCTTCTCATCTCTCTTGTCTGTGGGTCATCAAAGCATAAACAGTCAAGTATAAACTCAAAACGAGCCTACGACATAGCAGCACGGTAAAGTGCCGCACCGATGTCAACAGACCACATGTCACAGGTTGACATATGGCTATCCTTTTGGCATCCCGAAAATATTAGCACCCCAATGAATGCTCTTAGCTCCTCCCGTTCCACATTTTTATGTGTTGATGTTTTCTTCTTGTACTTACTGGCTGCAATCTCCATCCTCTTTTTTGTCCACTGACAGACTATATCCAGAAATGAATCGTCAAGGAATAAGTTAAAGCACTCCTCTGTGGAATGACAAGCTTGTGCTTCAGCATTTGGTCCGGGTCTACCGGCGACAATGTTTCTGGCTGCACGATTGGTACTTGACTGCGGACGGGTACACCATCTGAACCCATGCTTTGCATCCAAAGTAGCAGTATCAAACGATACTATAGGTGGAACTGGAACATCAACTTCAGCTTGTCTCCTACGTCTCCCACGGCCACTGGCTGCAGGGGTGGAAGGGGCAGCAGAAGAAGAGTTGGCTGCAATAGACACATCATTACTAGGTCCAGCTATAGGGGAAGAAGGAGAAGGTATATCAACTAAGGTGGAAGAGGTACTATCAACTGGATAGATTCCAGGGTTTGGTCCAACAATATGGGTTTTTTTCTTTGGGGTCGATGTGCTACGTGTTTTTCTGGTAGTTTCCTTCTATTTCTTCAGTCTTTTTTCAGCATCCTCTGACCCTTCAACGTTGTCACTGGACTCACTATCACTACATGACGGGACATAATTCTTATCAAAATCACTGTCATACATCAA
>NC_090731.1:36808993-36831493 GCF_036898095.1 Palaemon carinicauda | reverse complement strand
TTGTTTCCTTTCCTCGCCGAGCTATTTTTCCCTGTTGGAGCCCTTGAGCTTATAGCATTCTGCTTTTACAACTACGCTTGTAGCCTAGCTGGTAATAATAATAATAATAATAATAATAATAATAATAATAATAATAATAATAATAATAATAATAATAATAATAATAATAATAATAATAATAATAGCCGATTTGTGAGATCAGATTGGGTAGGCCCAAAGATAATGACACAAGCTTTATCTAGGGATAGCTTACTTCTTTTTCGCTATTTCGATGAGGAACTCATTGGCCACTTGTGATACAAGCGATATTTTCACTGGTGGAGGTGTTGAATAAACTGGTGATAATGGAGTAACAAGAGCTGAAAACTCCCTACCCTAACGGAATTACTCTGTTTTCGATAAAGAAGCTTTTGCTATTAAGTTGGTGTTGGAACGGCGTAGATATTCCTGATTAGGTCATTGAAGTCGTGCTACGTCTGATCTCCAACATTATTTGACTCCGACCAAACACTCATTAAGCAGCTTAAGAACTCCAGTACAACGAGAAGACTCACACGGAACACGGTTTATACTTAAATTGATACTTAAAATCCCCTGCAATTATTCAGAAGTGCAATAGCCCTGTGTTTGCGAGTCTCTATATCGCATATGATGAAAACCGCAAGAAATTATGGATATTCGCAAAAAGTAGATATGAACACTTAACCGGGATTCTTTGTTCAGTTTAATCAGTCATCGAAAATTTTGAACGCCTCGTATTTTTAGAATATAAATTTTTTTCACATTTACAGAGGGCATGTAGTTTTGATAGAAATCTATATATACACCCACATGTCTATATATATATATATATATATATATATATATATATATATATATATATATATATATATATATATATATATATATATATATATATATATATATATATATACACCTGTCAAAAATACTAAATTTGGGAAATAATGATGGCTATGCACAAATAAACATCGCGACAAAAAGAGTATTACAGGTAGAAGGTGTTTCCCTTATAATAAAATAATGATTCCTTTGTTATTGAGTTTCTACATATGAAGCAATTAATATTTTTTTTTAGTTTTTTAGTGTCGGGCTGAACTCAAAAGATGAGTGTTCAGTGTCATGCAATAAGATTCAATATCGAATATTCGATATAATTTGAAAAACTCTAATCCTATGATGGACGTATTATGTTTTCTTTTTCTTTTGGCATTATATCAGTTTCAATCATCAATACTCTCATTATTATTTGAGATAAATTACAGTTTTCAATATAGCTGATGCTGCTTTTATAATTAGAAATGGTGGTTTCTTATTTCTGCAACACATTGATTATTAGTCGAGTGTTTTCCCGAAAATGGTTTTATTTCCGTTGAAACATAAAATGTACTTCATTCTTGACAAATTTTCATTTAGGCACTAAATTAGTTTGTCTTCAAAAACTAACAAATGTTCTGGATGCTTTTCAGGTCTAATCTTGAAGCCATTAGAAAACTAATTATCACAATCATGTTACGACTTCCCAATAGAGGAAGGGAGAAGGGAAGATCAAGGATGAAAGGACACTTTGGTATCAATAGTCCCAAGAAAATTTATCCTCTTGAAATGAAATTAATCAAACAAATCACACCACCAATCACCAGAGGAAAAAGAAATCATGAAAAAAAGCTGTTTATTATTATAATATAATTTTCTTTCGCATAGTATTTTTTTGAGTCCTTTAACTCAAAATTAGGCTGAGTAACATATTGCTTTTTATGAACCTTTCCCAATCAGCAAATGGTTTATAATCATTATATAAAATTCACAATATATTTTGCGAATTGAACTAAACTTTTCAATGGTAGAGCATTTCATGTTTCATATGGCTTTTGTTAAATTTTTATTCGTAATTGGCCACTGCATCGTACATGTTTATCATTTGAAACAGGACAATCCATTTTACCTCGCCATTGGCATCCATCGCCAATTTAAACCTCTCCTCAAAAACAAAGATTTGTAAAACTGGGTCATGGTTCATGAACTCTTATAGTTTGTTTGATGCATTGACAGATTTATCATTGAAAAACAGTTCGAGATTGCTCTTGAACGAAGGGGAGGAAAACGACAGGAAAATTTGGTGAACATTTTGATTCTAAAGCACTATTCCTTAGAATATCATAACTATTTTAATCTGTATTCTTTTCCAGGTGATCTTACTCATTTCTGGTTCCTGACATAAAAAGTGATATTTATTAAAACTTATAAGGGACCAGGTAAATAAATCAGGTTTTTTTTTTTTAAACATAAATCCGTATTAATTAATGGAAGATTTTTTTTTCTCTTTTCTTAAAGTTCTAAGACCCCCCAAAAAATTGCTTTACCCATTTTGTTAGATCAAAAATTTATATATATAAGGAACTGGAAAACATGCTTTTGTAATTGCAACCCTGTTTCTTCATTAACATGGGAAATTTAATTCAATGCAATATAATTTTTAATATAAATTGCATTTTTATTACAGTTACGGCAGGAATCAATAGTTATCTTTAAAATATTGATATGCTTAAGGATTTCTTACATCCTTGCTGTATAAACACCGTTTATATAAAATACATTACAGTAAAAATTCTAAATCTTATCGACTTGTACATGGAGCAAATCTCCCTTGGTATTAGACGTGGTTTCGCCTTTCCTTTCGAATATTTCGAATTTTCAAATCAATCAATCCATCAGTAGTTCTGTCTTTCTCTCTCTCTCTCTCTCTCTCTCTCTCTCTCTCTCTCTCTCTCTCTCTCTCTCTCTCTCTCTCTCTCTCTCTCTCTCTCGTTGCATTTGTGTGCCGGTGAGTGAATACACTTGTGCGACCCTAAAAATATCCTGATTTAACGCGGATAACAAAAGGCTATCGTGAGCAATATAGTTTAAGGTCAGAAAAGTGGGATAAAACGTCGGCATAGAATAGTTATCTTGTGAATTACTAAAAATCTAATCAAGATGGCTATGTACAATACAGGCAAGGCTTGGAGAGACATCGCTGGACTCAGCAAAAGTAAATTCCATGAGTTGGCAAAACAAGAGCTTGACCGTCTGATAACAGAGATCACTAGTAACTCCAACCAGTGTGTCGGAAAAATATTTGCAGACATATTGAAACAATACGATCCAATAAACTGGAGCAAATCAGCGGAAAACATCAGCAAAATAATAGAAGAAATTCCAAAGAGGATCCAAGTGATAAAGAGACTCATAAAGAAAGTTTACATCAATCAACTCATTCCATCAAAGAACAATAAGAAGTCCAATATGGTGAATATGCTGATTGATGCATTAGGAAAAAAAATTCTAAAATGGTGTAATATATGTAAGATATTGTATTCCATTAATAATCCTCAACAATTGATTAGAAAATGTGATGCCTGTCATGTTCCAAAACACCATACATGTGCTGAAATACAGCAAAAAATAAAAAATAAAGTCACAATGGTATTCTGCTCAATATGCTTAGTCTGGATAGAAAATATAATTAAGTCGAGACTAAATCTGCAAATAGTTGAAGATAAAGAAGAAGAAGAAGAAGAAGAAGAAGAAGAAGAAGAAGAAGAGAAAAATGAACAGAATATGTGTAAGGATGCAGAGGAAATCATTGATATAACTTATGATGCCATCCAACAACATACTTATGAGGCAATAAATTATCAGATGGAAACAAATAATTAATAGACCCAAGAGACTCTACCTGGACCTACATACTTTTAGGGAAGAGCAAGAACAAAAAAAAAAAAAAAAAAAAAAAAAAGGAAAAGAAAAATATAGTCTGCAATCTGCTGAAAAGAGGGAATTGCAAATTTGGCGAAAGATGCTACTACAAGCATCCAAAGATATGTCATAATAATGAAATATATGGTAAATGTCCGTATTTAGACGGATATGGAGACGAATGCAGAGATCTCCATCCAAAAATATCCAAAACCGTAAAAGAAGGAAAAGGATGCAGTTTCAAAAAAAAAACAAATGTCGATATATGTATCCTGCAACCATGAATACAAGTAAGAAAACTCAGCAAACTGAAAAGAAAAATGAAAGCAAAAATGAAACAAAAAAAGAAACAAAAAAGCAGGCCGTGTATATACTGCGCTATGAACCAAAAGCCCCAAGATATGAGGCCTTCCAACCCAAATATGCCTATTTAGAGCCCAACTACAAAGAATGCATCCATAATGCCAGGGGCTGGTGCAGATATGAGGATAATTGCAGGTATACACACAAAAATAAATATGAAGGCGAAAGAGCAAATATAATAGAAAAGTTGGATTTTTTAATGGCAGAATTCAGGGAAATGAAGAAAACAATATCATATCAGAACAGGAAGGAAGCATGGGAGAATTCATATTATTACCAATATTAAATAATGAGGATGAAACACAAACCATAATAGTGATGAATGCACAGGGTTTAGTCACGAGTTACTCTAGAAGGAAAATAGAGTTCTTAGAAGAACTAACCCAAATTGAAAAAATAGATATATTAAATATAAGTGAAACATGGTATTCCCAAGAGACAGGCAGTGATGACCAGATAAAGGGTTTCCAAACTTATAGATCAGACAGAAAAAATAGGAATCAAGGGGGAACCACAATATATGAAAGAGACATAAATCGAGGAAAAGTCTACGAAAAATACAGCAACACAGAATGTGAATTGATTGTGGTAGAATTTGAATTTGAAATGTAGTGAATATTGTAGTTTACAGACCCCCAAATATTAAGGAGTTTGACATAATAATAGAAAAAATAAATTATATATGTAGAAACCATAAAGACTGGAATATACTACTATCCGGAGATTTTAACTTTCCTTTCGTGGATTGGAAAGAACGGATAGAAGAAAGTGGTTGTATGTATACATATAAAAAAAGAGAGTAATAAATTTAGTAGCACAGAAGAAAAGAGGCAATTTGAAAAGCTTCAAGATATGCTATTAGAACATAATATGCAACAAATTTACCACATTCCAACAAAAAAGGAAAATGTGCTAGATCTAGTATTTGTGAATGAGGTGAATTATCTTAAAGAAATAGTAGTGTATAACACGGGAATTTCAGACCACAATGTCATAGAATTGATAGTCCATTCCAAAGCAAGTGATCGCAGAATTAATAAAAGCACAAAACTTTGGGAAGGATAAGGAAAATATAATTTTTACAGTAAGAATATAAAATGGTCAGAAATAAATAAAGAACTGAATAAAGAATGGAAAAATTTATTTGTAAGTGATAATAGACAGGTAAATACGGACATACTATACAAAATACTGGAGAAAATTGTTGAAAAGTATATACCGAAAAAAAAAAGACGTACATGCAAAGAGACAGAAGGATCTTATTTCGGATAATTAGAAAGTGGAAGAAAAATCTTGCCAACAAAAAAATGTGTGGAGAATGATGGAAATAAAATGTAAGATAGAAAATGCAGAACAAAAGATTATACAGTCGAAAGAAAATGAAAAAAAGGGACTTAGAAGGAAGGACACTTCAAAATATAAAAAGAAACCCCAAAGTACTTTACTCCTATGCAAACAAGATGAATAAAGGGATATTAGAAATAGGCCCTCTAAGAATTGAAGGACGGCTAACGAATGAAAAAAAGGAAATATGCAACATATTAGCAGAAAAATATAAGAGTGAGTTCACGCCAAGAATTGCGAATGAGAATAATGAAACAGAAATGAGAGAAGAAAATGTTGAATATCTAACGGATATAGATATTAATGAAGCAGATATTGTCAAGGCTATAAACAAAATTAAAAAATGGATCGGCAGCCGGACCAGATGGAGTTCCAGCGATTTTGTTAAAAAAAACTGCAAACACCATCGCAAAGCCACTTGCAATACTGCTAAGACAAAGTGTAGATATGAGGGAGATATATGTTAAACATAAATTAGCTTATATAACCACTATCTTCAAAAGTGGATCAAGACTAGAGGCAAGCAATTACAGACCTGTTAGTCTAACATCACATATTATGAAAGTGTATGAGAGGGTAATAAAAAAGAAAATAATGAACCATTTGGTTAAGAATAATTTGTTTAATATAAGTCAACACGGTTTTGTGCCTGAAAAAAGTACACAGACCCAACTGATAGCACACTAAGAAAACATATACAAAAATATGATAAATGAAAAAGACACAGATGTGATCTATCTAGATTTTGCAAAAGCCTTTGACAAGGTAGACCATAATATATTAGAGAAAAAAATGAGAAAGCATAATATTGTGGGAAAAATAGAAAAATGGGTAAAAGAATTCCTGTAAAACAGAAAACAGATAGTGGTCATATGATGAGAAATCAGATGAAGCCCAGGTAATATCTGGCGTGCCACAAGGTACAGTATTAGCTGCACTACTGTTTGTTATTATGATCTCAGACATAGACTGTAATGTTGAAAACTCCGTAGTGAGAAGTTTCGCTGATGGCACAAGAATAAGTAGAGAAATTACTTGTGATGAAGAAAGGAACTCACTAAACAAAATATATGAATAGGCTGAGATAAATAGGATGGTATTTAACTCCGATAAATTCGAATCAATAAATTATGGAAACAGAGAAGGAATGGTATATGCATACAAGGGACCTAATAATGAGACAATCACAAACAAGGAAGCAATTAAAGACCTTAGTGTAATGTTAAAAAGGAATATGTTATGCAACGACCAAATAGCAACACTGTTGGCTAAATGTAAAGCAAAAAATGGGAATTTTATTCAGACATTTTAAAACAAGAAAAGCTGAACACATGATTATGCTTTACAAAACTTATGTACGTAGTACACTCGAGTACTGCAATGTGATATGGTACCCACACTACCAAAAGGATATTGCGCAAATAGAGAGTGTACAAAGGTCTTATACTGGGAAAGACTGAAATTTTTAAAACTATACAGTCTAGAAAGGAGAAGAGAACGGTACATGATAATACAAGTATGGAAGCAAATAGAAGGTATTACTGAAAACATCATGGAGCTAAAAATATCAGAAAGAGCAAGCCGAGGTAGATTAATAGTGCAAAAAAATATACCAGGTAAACTAAGAAAGGCGCACAGGACATTAATCCACTACGCACCAGCATCGATAATGCAGCGACTATTTAATGTGCTGCCAGCTCATCTAAGAAACATATCATGAGTGAGCGTAGATGTGTTTAAGAATAAGCTCGATAAATACCTAAGATGCATCCCAGGCCATCCAAGACTGGAAGATGCAAAATACACCGGAAGATGCATTAGCAACTCTCTGATGGATATACGAGGTGCCTCACACTGAGGGACCTGGGGGAACCCAAACAAAAAATAAGGCAGATAAGGTAAGGCTCTCTCTCAGACAAGTTTCAGAGCAATCAATGTATCAATAGAGTTCTCTCTCTCTCTCTCTCTCTCTCTCTCTCTCTCTCTCTCTCTCTCTCTCCCTCTCTCTCAGACAAGTTTCAGAGCTATCAATCCATCAGTAGATCTCTCTCTCTCTCTCTCTCTCTCTCTCTCTCTCTCTCTCTCTCTCTCTCTCTCTCTCTCTCTCTCTCTCTCTCAGACAAGTTTCAGAGCAATGAATCCATCAGTACAACTCTCTCTCTCTCTCTCTCTCTCTCTCTCTCTCTCTCTCTCTCTCTCTCTCTCTCTCTCTCTCTCTCTCAGACAAGTTTTAGAGTAATCAGTCCATAAGTACATCTCTCTCTCTCTCTCTCTCTCTCTCTCTCTCTCTCTCTCTCTCTCTCTCTCTCTCTCTCTCTCTCTCTCAAATAAGTTTCTGAGCAATCAACCCATCAGTAGATCTCTCTCTCTCTCTCTCTCTCTCTCTCTCTCTCTCTCTCTCTCTCTCTCTCTCTCTCTCTCTCATAAAATGGACAAGCATGTAACCTTTGACCGTATGAAAGAGCATCAGGTGAAAGAGATTGAAATCAACAGACTCGTTCGGAATCATCGTAAGCGAAAAGTGCGAAAGAGCAAGAAGAAATCAAAGGAATCGGATAAATCTTCAATCCCTTAATAAAGCTCTTTTGAATATTTGAAAATTAAAATCTAAAAATAGCTTATTGTAATATATAAATCTGTGTTAGCTTCAGGAAAATGAGTCAATTTATTACTAATCTTTAGTAATCACTTATTATTTTGATGCTTTTGTCAAAGGATCAATCGTATCTAGGTCAATGAAATTTTTTTTTTCAAAGGTTTTTATTATTAGGTTTAAGGTTTATGCTTAAGCCTTGCACAAAATGCAGTTTTATCTCCTTAGGGAATTATCTTCTTTATATAATTCGTTAAACATTTCATTGATACTAAATATTTCTTCAATAACATCACTTTTAAATGGGAAATGTGTGATAATACTGTTTGCTCGACTTTATCCCAAGAATGCGTCATTACTGGACAACCATCTTTGATTAGATTTAACTACTTTGAATTGCGTAATAGAATAGTCATTCAACTCCTAAGTCATTACGTTCTAAAGAATGCAAATTACCGTTATCTTATCTCTAAGACCTAATTAGCATACTCTTATTTAAACGGAACTGAAATCTGCTATTATTATTATTATTATTATTATTATTATTATTATTATTATTATTATTATTATTATTATTATTATTATTATTAGTAGTAGTAGTAGTAGTAGTAGTAGTAGTAGTAGTAGTAGTTAAGCTACAACACTAGTTGAAAGAGCACGACAATATGAGTCCAAGGGCTCAAACAGGGAAAACTTGCCGTGAGATATGGAAACAAAGAAATAAATAAATCAGAAGAGAAGTAATGAACAATTAAAATGAACTATTTTAAGAACAGTAACAACATTAAAATAGATTTTTATATAGAAACTATGAAAACTTAAAAAATAAAAGCAAAAAGATAAATAAGATAAAGTAATGTGCCCGAGTGAACCCTTAAGTAAGAGAACTCTGCCCATATTGATACTGTTTTCATTTGGTTAATATATTAAAAGTTCAAGGTAGCCTTGGGCTTATAGCCTGATCTCATTACTACTAACAATGCTTTATCCGTAAGATTTTCATTTAGAATTAATTATCATTTCGAGACTAGATAACTTCAATGATGTGATCTACATCATCTACTGGAAAACTGTGTACAGGATCCAAAAGACCACATTGCTAACGTTTACATCTCTCAGCTGACGGATCATTGTGCTGTCAGGAAATTTACGCAATGCTGCTCTTTTTTCACTCTTGCATCTTTTAGAGGCTTACATGCAATTTAAAAAATAAAGAAAAAATAAAGCTACATAGAGATCATTTCCTGTTCCCGACGGCTAAAGCATGTTTACTTATAATATAAACTACAACTCTTCTTAATTTTTTCCTTTTAAAACAGTTATTTGTAACTTTCTCTTAGCAGTAATGACTATGATAGATAATTCAGTTCCTACACTGTTAAGAAACACGTAATTTTGATATGAAAATCTCAGTAAAAATATACTGTTCTCAGCTGTATTTCAGTAAAATAGAGGCGAACGTAATTTTACCCTACTTCGTTACTATATCTTATGGGATGGTGACCGAAATATTATGCCTTGACGTCAATATATCCGTTTTTAAAACTCTAGATGCCTACCATCACTTATTCCAGGAATTGTACCGTTTTTAAATCCAAATTTTTAACAGTGTACTGTCACCTGCAAAATACCTGGTATTCTGTCGTTTCATATTTACTATTTCTAGATACGTGGAAGTAAGGATTGCAATTGTGAGAAAACCTGTTCCAATTTCCTTCAGTCCGTCAACTTGTGTCTTTCATCGCACTGATATTCCATGCAATCTACATTTGTGTCAATTTTCAACAAGCATTTTTTTTTTTCACCTTCGAAGGAATGTTGTTTGTGAATTCTCGTACTCCAGGTTTTAGATAACATCCAGAATCAATGTGCAGGTTAAACAAAGGTAATTTCCTCGTTTATCTTCTAGATTATTATACCGAAGCTACCAATAGATTTCTTGACAGTTTCAAACTTTTTGGTTTCTTATCTGGACATATAAGGGTAATTCTCTGACACTTTCCCAACCAAAACTGACTTTAAATTTACGGTCTTTCCGTTGTCTTAAATATCAACTTTTTATATTAAATTCTGAAAGGAGAGAAAATATTCTGTACTTTACAAAGTCATGACAAAAATGTTTTGTTCTAATTGATCTTTTAAGTCTCTCTCTCTCTCTCTCTCTCTCTCTCTCTCTCTCTCTCTCTCTCTCTCTCTCTCAAACTTTACAAGGTTTTTGCTTTGCTTTTACCTGTTTATCTTCTCTTGCAAAAGTCTTCTCAGCTCTCATGGCAACAGCGTAATAATTTTTCCTTAAAAGCATTGTCAAATAGAAGATTTTTTTTTCTTATCAATAACTTCCTTTGTAAAATAATCTTATTTCTTTGACTGATTATTTTTCCTTTTGGTTTCAGTTTCAATGTCATTTTGTAGTGATCATGGCAATGCAACCATTGTTAGATGTCTTTTTTTTTTTTTTTTTTTAATCCAATTTTGTGCTCCAAAAACCACGTCATATTTGGTATCAGATTTAACCCTTGACCTCTATAAGCTGTTGTGTCAAAGAGCAATAGTTACATTTCCAAGATGAGGACTCAGACCTTCGATTTTTTTTAAATAATCAGCATCAAAATCTCCGAATCAATCAAAAATAGGAAAACCTAATTATTCAGGTATAGGGATATTAATGGTTTAATAATTGTTTATTTACTATGAATATTCAATCATTGCATATATATATATATATATATATATATATATATATATATATATATATATATATATATATATATATATATATATATATATATATATATATATATATATATATATATACCAAAGGCACTTCCCCCAATTTTGGGGGGTAGCCGACATCAACAAGAAACAAAACAAAAAAGGGGACCTCTACTCTCTACGTTCCTCCAGCCTAACCAGGGACTCAGCCGAGTTCAGCTGGTACTGCTAGGGTGCCACAGCCTAACCTCCCACATTTCCACCACAGATGAAGCTTCATACTGCCGAGTCCCCTACTGCTGCTACCTCCGCGGTCATCTAAGGTACCGGAGGAAGCAGCAGGGCCTACCGGAACTGTGTCACAATCGCTCGCCATTCATTCCTATTTCTAGCACGCTCTCTTGCCTTCCTCACATCTATCCTCCTATCACCCAGATCTTTCTTCACACCATCCATCCACCCAAACCTTGGCCTTCCTATTGTACTTCTCCCATCAACTCTTGCATTCATCACCTTCTTTAGCAAACAGCTATTTTCCATTCTCTCAACATGGCCAAACCACCTCAACACATTCATATCCACTCAAGCCGCTAACTCATTTCTTACACCCGTTCTCACCCTCACCACTTCGTTTCTAACCCTATCTACTCGAGATACACCAGCCATACTCCTCAGACACTTCATCTCAAACACATTCAATTTCTGTCTCTCCATCACTTTCATTCCCCACAACTCCGATCCATACATCACAGTTGGTACAATCACTTTCTCATATAGAACTCTATTTACATTCATGCCCAACCCTCTATTTTTTACTACTCCCTTAACTGCCCCCAACACTTTGCAACCTTCATTCACTCTCTGACGTACATCTGCTTCCACTCCACCATTTGCTGCAACAACAGACCCCAAGTACTTAAACTGATCCACCTCCTCAAGTAACTCTCCATTCAACATGACATTTAACCTTTCACCACCTTCACTTCTCGTACATCTCATAATCTTACTTTTACCCACATTAACTCTCAACTTCCTTCTCTCACACACCCTTCCAAATTCTGTCACTAGTCGGTCAAGCTTCTCTTCTGTGTCTGCTACCAGTACAGTATCATCCGCAAACAACAACTGATTTACCTCCCATTCAGGATCATTCTTGCCTACCAGTTTTAATCCTCGTCCAAGCACTCGAGCATACACCTCTCTCACCACTCCATCAACATACAAGTTAAACAACCACGGCGACATCACACATCCCTGTCTCAACCCCACTCTCACCGGAAACCAATCGCTCACTTCATTTCCTATTCTAACACATGCTTTACTACCTTTGTAGAAACTTTTCACTGCTTGCAACAACCTTCCACCAACTCCATATAACCTCATCACATTCCACATTGCTTCCCTATCAACTCTATCATATGCTTTCTCCAGATCCATAAACGCAACATACACCTCCTTACCTTTTGCTAAATATTTCTCGCATATATGCCTAACTGTAAAAATCTGATTCATACAACCCCTACCTCTTCTAAAACCACCCAGTACTTCCAAGATTGCATTCTCTGTTTTATCCTTAATCCTATTAATCAGTACTCTACCATACACTTTTCCAACTACACTCAACAAACTAATACCTCTTGAATTACAACACTCATGCACATCTCCCTTACCCTTATATAGTGGTACAATACATGCACAGACCCAGTCTACTGGTACCATTGACAACACAAAACACACATTAAACAATCTCACCAACCATTCAAGTACAGTCACACCCCCTTCCTTCAACATCTCAGCTTTCACACCATCCATACCAGATGCTTTTCCTACTCTCGTTTCATCTAGTGTTCTCCTCACTTCCTCTATTCTAATCTCTCTCTCATTCTCATCTCCCATCACTGGCACTTCAACACCTGGAACAGCAATTATATCTGCCTCCCTATCATCCTCAACCTTCAGCAAACTTTCAAAATATTCCGCCCACCTTTTCCTTGCCTCCTTTCCTTTTAACAACCTTCCATTTCCATCTTTCACTGTCTCTTCAAGTCTTGCGCCAGCCTTCCTTACTCTCTTCACATCTTTCCAAAACTTCTTCTTATTATCTTCATATGACTGACCTAGTCCCTGATCCCACCTCAGGTCAGCTGCCCTCTTTGCCTCACGTACCTTGCGCTTTACTCCCACATTTTTCTCTTTATATTTTTCATACTTCTCTATACTATTACTCTGCAGCCATTCTTCAAAAGCCCTCTTTTTCTTTTCCACTTTTACCTTCACTCCTTCATTCCACCATTCACTGCCCTTCCTCATGCTGCCTCCAACAACCTTCTTGCCACATAGACCACTTGCAATCCTAACAAAATTTTCTTTTGCTAACTTCCACTCCTCCTCTAAATTACCAGTTTCTCTTACTCTCACCTCGTCATATGCCATTTTCAACCTTTCCTGATATTTACTTTTTACCCCCGGTTTTATTAGCTCTTCAACCCTCACTAGCTCTTTTTTACATCCACCTACTCTATTCCCCCACTCTTTTGCTACAACTAATTTTCCTTCCACAAAAAAATGATCAGACATACCGTTAGCCATACCCCTAAACACGTGCACGTCTTTCAATCTTCCAAACATTCTTTTAGTTATCAACACATAATCCATTAATGCCCTTTCTACTACTCTTCCATTTGTCACTCTTACCCATGTATACTTATTTTTATCTTTCTTTTTAAAAAAGCTAGCACTTATTACCATCTCTTGTTCAACACACATATCTACCAGTCTCTCACCACTCTCATTTTCACCCGGTACGCCATACTTCCCAATGACACCTTCTACTTCTCCAGCGCCCACTCTAGCATTTAAGTCACCCATAACAACTACACAATTCCTTCTACCCAGTCCTTCTACACACCTATTTAATTCATTGCAGAACTCATTCCGCTCTTCTTCACTTTTCTCACTACCTGGCCCATACGCACTGACAAACGCCCAACATTCCCTACCCAACCTAACCCTTACCCACATTAACCTAGATGATATCTCCTTCCATTCCACTACTTTACCTGTCATCCATTCACTCAGCAATGAAGCCACACCCTCTCTCGCTCTTCCCCTTTCAATCCCAGACACTCTACCAGACATTTCACCAAACATCACTTCACCCTTTCCTTTCATCTTTGTCTCACACAAGGCCAATACATCCATCCTTCTACTTCTAAACATACTTCTAATCTCACATCTTTTACTCTCTATCGTACTACATCCACGCACATTCAAACACCCCAAAACTAGAGGGCGGGGAGTCACTCTCCCCCCAGCTCCATCTCTTTGTTGCTGTTTCACAGGATTTTTTTTACAGGAGAGGGGGTTCCCAGCCCCCTTGTCCTGTCCCTTTTAGTCGCCTCTTACGACACGCAGGGATAACGTTGGCGCTATTCTAATTGTTTTATGCCCCCGCGGCCACAGGGGGCATATATATATTCATATATATATATATATATATATATATATATATATATATATATATATATATATATATATATATATATATATATATATATATATATATATATATATATATATATATATATATATATATATATATATATATATATATATTGATCAGTTTATTGAACACTGTACTATATTACAACTAGGAGTCAATTATTCATAGACTCCACTTTCTTTGACATGTAGTCATGCATCTACCACTCCATAAATGTTATTTCAAGTGTATGTATTCGTGTGCTACTGTTATTAACACACATTTGGGTTCCCTTCAAATGTCATCTCCAATGTGTTGTAGATTAGATTTGGTATGTTACATCTTCAAGTAAAGTCTAGGTAAGTTAACTTTAAAATAATTTATTCTTTAAAAACAGTATTAACATCTCCATCACAGGAGTATAGATGGTTTGGTCGGATGACCATTCCGTATGACATCTCAATAAGAACTCCCACAAATATCCATATTCACGTTAAAGTTTACTTAGTTATCTCAGCATTTAATGAATTATAGTAAACACAACATTAATACCAGAAGGTACTTAGTTCCGTTCTCATAGACAACTCTTTCTCACGGGCCTGGTTGTGTTTATTCTTCATGAAAAATGTTACATTGCTGAGGTTTGGCACTCGCATCCTGCTTTTGAAATGACTATGGCATTTCTCACACTTCTCCTACTTCCACAGTAACCTGTAGGTCATGTGTTTTAAATAGGTAATATCTATATATTACATTAGCTCGGTCAGCTACCTCAATTTTTAAAAATTTAACAATACGGCAAAATATGTTTACTAGGAGTGTGACTGGATATATATATATTATTCATTTTTATTTTCTTTAACTTTAGCCATAAGCAAATGAGGACGAATGTTAAAATAGGCACATTAAAAAAATAATAATGCATACTTAACAAATATTGCCAAAACAAAGAAAAAATGCATGATAAATACAGATCATATATATGGTACATTGCTAGCAAATAATTATATGGTACCAACAAAAAAACACTGATATACATATGATTTGGTAACCTTGTTAAAGAATAGTTGTTACCTTTGTCAAAAATATAGATTATTATAATACGGTAACTTGTAAAAATATTTGTTACCTTGGTAAGGATACAATTTTAGTGCACAAACACGAATTCCTGATATGTACACATACCACGGTTTCGTACACACACACACATACACACACACACACACACACACACACACACATATATATATATATATATATATATATATATATATATATATATATATATATATATATATATATATATATATATATATATATATATATATATATATATATATATATATATATATATATATATTAAATTAGATGCCTATAGATTCTATATTTTAACATTTAGGCTTATATATTCTATTAGGTGCCAAAAAAATTATTTATTTTGCAAATGTTTTTTAAAATGTTTTCAAAATGTTGTTAAAATATTTTTTAAATGTTTTTTTAAAATGTTTTTTTTTTAAATGCAAATGTTCTAGAGTCTCTTCAACTACATATTACTAGCGTTACTAACTGCTTTTTGTGCTTAACACTTTTTCAATACAATTTTACTCCTTTGAACGGATGAAGGGGCCAGTTTCAAACGGCTTTAAATTGAATTAAATAAGGAGTTTTGTCTGGACATGGCAAAACGTTCTATTTGAGCTCACAATTATTATTCTTTAACCTACGCCGAACAAAGATGTTAACGGCGATGAATATCATCACTGTATCGCTGATTACTGCTAGTAACACGTAGAATCGACGTTCTGCATAAGTCGGTGTCGGGTGGTCCATCTCGGTCAATTTCATCAACCCCGTAGCCACACGTGCATTGTATGGGAGAGGTAAAGATTGAATTGTAGTCGACCATGTGAAGTTCGCGAAGTAGGCCCATTCTCTGATGATAGTCTTGATTCCATGAACCATATAATTCGGGGACGTACCGATACAAGCATCTGCTGCAACGAAGATTTGGGAATAGGACGTGGATCAGTCCGGGCATGATACATTGAAGCCGACCTTGTCGTATCGTATCCACGAGCCGTTGTTCAATCTGCAATTGAACTTATTATCGTCAAAGGGATAAAGCTTTTCCAGACAATTTTCTCGTGTATGGGAGAGAGCACCGTTTAGCACTATACCTAACTCGCATGAATCCATTGAGTTTTTATGGAATTCAAAGGAGTCAGCTGTAGATATTTTTTTATCCATTGCGTCTCAACAGTGAGTTAATTGATTTAAGCCTTTAATGACCGTATATGTTTCCATGTCTGGGGAAATCAATACTGTCCTGTCAAACTGGATATTACTGGATTTGAGTGATTCGTCATGAAAGTCGGGAATGGTGATATCTTGTAAGATTGCCAGGCATCGGAAGAATCAAAGGAACTTGTAATCATAATCCTGTGATTTTCAGTGCTTACTGTAATTAGACTGTAATGAAATTCTAACCTACGTGCGTCTAACAAAGGAACATAACCTAATTTCTTCCGTCAGTTCACCACAATTAACGTTAAGTCTCTTCTTGGCAACAAATGCGGTGACAGTACACCTTTAGTCGCTAACGTGATATCTTCCACATAGTCTTTTGATTTCTCAATAAAATGTGCAATTCTATTATGTATGTGATCTATTTTAGAATCATAATACGTTAACGTTGCCAACAAATCTTATACTTCCATAATCTGACTGATATTACTAGAATGTACATTCACCAAACTCATAATTTGATTGATTGAAGCTAACTGATTCCTTAGTTTTGACATAATCAATTTATTTTCATGAGTCAGAAACTCAATTTTCTTGTTTTGATTACTAATCTTAAGACAATTAGAAATTCCTAAACCTAAACTTGCAATAGAACCAAAGATGTTTAGTGCAGCAAAAATAAACGGGTTACGTTTCTCAAGATTATCGTGTCCTACTGTCCACATCAAAAGGTCAGGAGCCAATGATTCTGCCTCGTAAGTCTTATTTTGCAAGTTGTCGGATAGCATCTCTGCAAATTTTAGTGTTGATACAAGCGAACTCTCTGTATTAAAAGGAAAGTGTCTTCTACGCATTTCATTAATGAAACAGCAAACCTTGAAATGGCGCTCTTTAAGCTAGTGACGTCATTCTCTGGGAGAAAAATTGCTTGCATACGCACTTCAACAACTACGTTACTTGATGTAATAAGAACGTCTTCTTGTGTTTCAACTATAGTTCCATATTTAAAATCTATACTTTTAGTTTTAGAGCTCATCCCACACGAGAAAAATGTCTGAGCGAACAATATCACTCCTAACAATATAAATTTCATCTTGGAAACCTGTAATGAGAAAAATATATGTAATTACTCCTGTATTAAGAAGAAAAAACTTTTAACATATAATGTTAAAAAAAAATTAAAATCTTTCCCTCACTTCTTTCCCTCTTATTTTAATTTCTTATGTGAGCCAATGGTAAGATTCTCTCATCAGTGGGTTGGGATACATTTTGAACTCTAAACCAATTGGCCGTTAATGTTTCCAAAATGTTAAATGGGCCTTCAAACCTAGGTGTTAGTTTATAATTGAATCCTTTACGTACAATTACCTGTATGTATACATTATCACCCATGGTGTATGTTTTAGATGGCTTCGCTGTTTTATCATGATTCCTTTTCATTATGATTTGTGATTCTTCTAAATTCTTTCGAAGGATATCAAAACGACTTTTGCTTGCATTTATACATTCCTTCAAAGGATTTGATAAATTAGTTGTAGGCGCTAATACATGGAAAAGCGTTCTAACTGGGGTACCATACAATGCCTCGTGCGGTGACATTTTAATTGATATATGATATGAATGACTCAGAGTACTCAGTACCACAGGTATTGCAATATCCCAGTTGGGGTCTGATCCCCCTAGTGTTACTGTTGATATATTTAAAACCTTCCTATTCGCTCTTTCCACTAGCCCATTTGACTCTGGGTGATATATCATGGTATTTATTTTCTTTATGCTAAGGAATTCACACAATGAGGTAAGAAAGTGATTATCAAATTCTCCACCCAAGTCTGAGATTATCATGCGTGGAATTCCATGTTTACAAATGTAACACTCGTAAAACTTCCTAGCGCATTCAATCGCAGTTTTAGTTTTAAGCGCTATTAGTTCTGTATATCGAGTTAAAGCATCTACTATTACTAAGAGGTGCTTATTTCCTCTGTCTGACTCGTGAAATCCTGTTAATAAATCTAAATGTATCCTTTCAAAGGGTTGATTGGGCACAGGATAAGCCCCTAGGCTGACAGGTGTTTTCGTATGCCCTTTGTTTTTCTGATAAGTGCGACAATTAGCTATGTGGTTTTTTTATATCTGTAAGCATCGTATGCCAATAAAACAATGATTTGGCTTTCTGTGACATTAATGAGAACCCTGGGGTGTCCATGTAATGGATTTGCATGCAACCAATTTAGGACAGTGGAAATAAGTGAGATTGGTACCACTACCGGGTCGTTAGTTACATGTGGTGTAATGCGGGTTTTCCTTGTCATAGTTCTACACAGAATATTGTCTTTGATTATATAATTCTGCTGCTTATACTTTATATATTCCTTTTCCTTATGATTGCCTTTCAAAGCATTTATCATTTTTTCTAATTTGTGTTCTTTTCTTTGCTCAGTCTGTAATAATTCAGCAGCCTAGCCCAGATCTTCTTGTTCAGTTATCGTTTTAACAATAGACATGGATGTTGATATATCTGTTAATTCAACTAAAGGCTCCGTACAAAATGACATGGGGTTACGTGATAATGCATCAGCAATGATATTTGCTTTCCCTGGTAAATACCCGATTCTCGCGCCAAAGTCTTGAATGATCAAATGCCACCGAGTTCGTTTGGGGCTCTGGCTGAAGCCTTTAAAGAAGTCGGTTAGTGGTTTATGATCAGTAAGAACCTTAATGGGATAACCGTATATTATGAACTTAAAATGCACTAGTGAATTAACAATAGCTAGCCCTTCCTTGTCTATTACTGCATACTTACTTTCGGAAGATCTCAGTTTTCGAGAATAAAAAGCTATTGGGAAAAATTGTTTTTCATATTGCTGAAGCAATACCCCACCTACTCCTAAGTCTGAGGCATCTGTTGCAATGAAGAATTCCTTGACGAAGTCAGGAAATTTTAATATAGTAGAACTACACAGTTCATCTTTCAAGGTTTTAAACGCCTGTTGATGCTGCTCAGACCATATGAAATTCTATGCCCTTCTTCGTAAGATCAGTTAAGGGAGCGGCTATTATTGAATAATTGCGTATAAAACGCCTGTAATATCCACTACAACCTAGAAATTGCTGTATTCCCTTGACATTAGTAGGTATCGGAAAGTTACGGATAGCCGACTCCTTATCATGGACTACTTTAAGACCTTGGCTTGCCACCGTAAAACCCGAATAGACTAATTCTGTTTTGAAAAATTCACACCTACTAATCTTTACCCTTAAGTTATGTTGTCTTAGTCTCTGTAGTACTAGTTCTAATTTACTAGTTCTAAGGTGTTGGAAAAGATTACAAGGTGGTCCATATAGGCATGCAATATATACCCTAGCAAGTCTCCAACACTATGTTAATCATTCTTGTAAATGTTATGGGAGCACAACGTAAACCAAAAGGCATCTGTAAAAATTCATAATATCCCCTGGCTGTGCTGAAGGCTGTGTATGGGATACTATTTTCTTCTAATGATATCTGATGAAAGCCTTTAAGTAAGTCCAAACTGGTAAAATATTTATTCTGACCTAACAAAGATAAAATATCGTCAGTACATGGCACTGGGAATCGATCAGGGATTGTCTCCTCATTTAGGCGACGGAAATCTAAGCAGATATGCCATGTTTGATCTTTTTTCGGTACAATTATTAATGGGAAATTATAAGGGCTGTTCGATTTCCTAATGACTCCTTCTTCCAGCATTTTACCTACTTCATCATTTATTTCATTCTGGAATTTCATAGGGAGTCTGTACGGGGGTACATAGATAATTTTCTTCTTGTCCTTTAACCTTATTTGATGCTCGATCACATCTGATTTTCCTAAGGATCCATCCGTAGTGGAAAAATCATCATGATACTCAGTTAAAAGTCCAAAAATGTTCTGCTGAATTTCTTCGTCTTGAATGTCTTTATTGATTTTATTTTTAATAGATTGCAAAAGGGATGCATCCGCAACTGATTCAGCGTGATTAATTTCAGCGACATTAAGAATACGATGTTTATATACTTCTACATCCAAGATATGTTGATTTTTGTGAATTACTAAAGTTATATTTAAATGATTACAGACTTCAATATTACATTGTTGATATGAGCCTACTGTATAAATAGCTTGTGTGACAGACAATCCGTTAGTTTTCAAAGTGTCGGAAAAGATTAATATTTCAGATCCCGGTAACCTTTTCTCTATTTTCACTATTAAATTCGAAGGTACGTTCGGCTCGATAGATTGCGTGCAAGATGATATTACGGGTGAACGAGAATTCTGTTGGGTCGCGTATATTATTTTTTTATTAGTGAGACAAGTTATTGGTTCTTCAACGTACGTCACTGTTTTTTTTTTTTTTTTTTTTTGTCGTCTCCTTTTTGTCCAAAACTGATTTTAAGGTATTAGAAGACTTTTAGAATTTTCCTTTGATATACACGCCGTGCTTGGCAGGGGCTAAGATAATGTTTTGATTTCCCATAGATGGGTATCCTATAATTACAGCTGGATACATATCAATGTTTTGTACAACAACAAATGTATCGGCAAACATGCGCTTACCGACCTTGAACTGAACATGAGTTACGCCTATTACATTTAATTCATTATTTCCTATACCCGAGAGCCTTACTCCGGACTTTTCTATTGGGAAGTTCGAAAACAACAAATGATGTGTCTTCAAATCCCTGATATTACGTGGACTACTAGAGTCAAATAATAATGTAAATGATCTGTGTTCTAAATTTACAGCATATAATGTTGGTCGTAACTCATTTTGGCTTATTATTGTATGAATTTGTTGCAAATCTAGGGGAGCATGCACTGATTTATTTAATTCGGCCGTGTGTTTCATAGGAAAATCTATTGCCTCACAATGATCCGATAAAACATTAAATTGATTATTCAATACTACTGATGTTGACATGAATGACCTTGAGCCAACATCACTCTCTTCCCCACTGGAGTTAATTATGTGGTATTTGCTTTGCTCTGCACATTCTGGAAATTAGTCTGACCTTAAGAGTTCTGGTTTGACGACCCAGGATCAGCATTATTTGAAGAACTGTTTGTTTTTGATTCTGAACTACATTGACGTTTGGCTGTTTCTTCTTATTGAAATGAGGATTTTTCTTTTTATTTCCATATGGAACTGACTGTGGAATTGACTGTGTATTTCTAGGATTCTGTTGTGTCTTACGTGAGTAGCACTGAATACATGAATGAGTCGAACTATTATGTAACGAACAGAATCTCATTCTGCAGTCTGCAATCAAGTGACCTTGACGTTTGCAATTATAACACGGCATTCCTGCAACTTGATTATTATTAACTACGTTTACTTATTTTGGCTTTGTTTCATTTTTTGCAAAAACTTGTGTAAACACGGGATCAAGATCAGGACACTTAGACATATGTTTCTTTATCTGTTTATATACATCCAATTCTGTACTTGCTGTCGTTAACTTTCTATCAAAACACCACACTAAAGCTTCAGGCAACATAAGTGTCATGCAAGTTAAATACATTAATCGTAAGAAATCTTTCACGGAGAAGTTATCTCTAGTAACACAAGTGGAATTACCTAAAATATCTTGATATTCGTTAAGCATATAGGCTATGAGAGCTGCTCTCTCAATAATATTAAGCCGAGTCATAGTGGCTTGATTAAGTTTATTTCTTAATGTTAAAACTACATCCAAGGCTTCCTCACCTCCATAGACCGCACGTAGCCTAACTTTGAAATCATCCCATGTAACTGCTTCTTGAAATGAATCACCCCTCAAATACACACTCGCATCTCGTTTAGAAAAGTATATAAAACTTTTAGCTTCTTGTAATTGTACAAATGGGTCTATAATCTGTTTAGCATTTAAATGGACATCGACGGATGAAATCCATGACTCCACATTCTGAGGCAAGAACCCATTAACCCGACCTTGAAAAGGAAGGATTGAAGAGCGAGCATTTACTAATGTCATAATGGGAGGAGGA
>NC_090731.1:36791493-36793993 GCF_036898095.1 Palaemon carinicauda | reverse complement strand
GTAGTTATAAGTATATTAAAGATTTTCAGGCTCAGGTCATCCTCTGGGAAGCCATTATTTAAAAAAGAAACCGAATTTTCATGAATTTACATTCTTTACCTATCAAAAAAACAGTGCAAAGTTCATTTGAACATTTGACGACCTATCTTGTGTCACGTGGCTTTAAATGGATATAGTTGTAACCACGGCGTAACCTATTTAAACGGTAGAGTGCGAGAATAACCTTTATGTAGTGGTAAATACTGTTTCTTTCTGCGTGTAATTGTGGTATCTTAGTTTCGTTTAATGACTGAATATCCAGTGATATCTGACAACTGTCTCGTGAGTTACCAACTTCCCTCCAAACATTGAAATGGAGATCTGCACACTTACATTATTCTACTCTCGCCTCGGTATTTGTTTAATTTGGAAATATAAGTGTGTTTTTTTTTTCTTTTGTGCTCTTCTCTGTTGTTGTAACCCTGAAGTTAACAAGAAGAGAAAAGTGTACGTAAATGTGATGAAACTGAGCAGGGAGGCTCCGAGAGCCTATCAAGGCGTGGAAGGGATAGAGAGAGAGAAACATTCGCTGATCATATCAACAATCAACACGAGGCCGAAGTGAGTAAATAGTAGTTATTTCTATTCAATATTACAATAAACACAAGTAAAGGAGTCCAATATCGATATATAAGTGTTTAGAATGGTGTATATTAAAACATTATCAAACATAACATCCATAACCAAAGTATCTAGTTCACTCGTCTCATTGAAAACTTTGAAATGCTATTATTCAAAATACAATTTTTTTTTCGGATTTATATACTTTAAGTTTTAAATATTTGTTAAATTTAAAAAAAAAAATTGAATCTTCTTGAAACTACTCACGTGAACGCATATTTTTTTAGCCTTTTTATTGTAATTCAGCTTATGTAATTTTATATATAATATCGTAAAAGGGTAATTTATGTCAAAAGTGGGGTTATTGGCTCATTGTCACGGCTAACTATCTATTATATCCACCTTCTTGGGATTTTTTGGAAAAGTTCATTACACATTGTTCATATGATAATTGAGTATTTAGGCTACATGCAAATTATGTGAGTCTGGAATATAAAACAAGACAGATTATTCGCTTGTAACAACGGACATACGGACGTACTAACAGACAGATGATGGGCAAGCATATTGCCTTCTTGCGTTCACATATAATTGGCAATGGTTATAAAACTACCTTGAAAATATCAAGTTTTTACGTAAGGATTTTTTTTCTCATTAATATTTGTGTTTTTAGGTAGACTGCTCCTTAAGCTTCAAAACTATTATGTTGAAATATGATAACATCTAAAAAAAAAAAAAAAAATAAAAAAAAAAAAAAACAACTTGACAGATGTCCCTTTCTTTGCAAAATGACTGTTTACCTGAAACGAGGTTATTTGGGAAACTTGAGGTTCTGGATAGATTGTTCTTACTTATAAATAACAGAAAACACAACTACATAGTTGAGCAAAGATACAACGTGAGTAATTAGTGAGCTGTCAATCATAATTTTAAGTATTTTATTTATGGATTTACGCCCCCCACCCCCCAGCGCCCCACCCCCGCCCCTTCACCCCGAAATATCCTTATTCGTGATGAAAATGTTTCGCTGCAAAGAATATTTGCAATTGATTATGATTTAGGAAATATTGAGTATCCTATTGTAGCAGCCTGCATTAAATACTAATGTATGCCTATAGCTACGATCTTCCCTAGAGCATAATTTATTATCAGCCATCGAGAGTTTCTCTAATGCAATCGATGGTGGTTTAATGAAACTTAACATTACATTTTCCAATATGTCATTGGTAATTCTCACATTTTTAATCTTTGTTACCTTCGCCGAATTTATTGGGAAGGTCGTGTTTTGATACGCGTGTATTTATTTATTTGTTTATTTTTGTATGCATGTGGGCATGTTTGTTTGTTTTTAACTCAAAAATTTATTGACAGAATCTCATGAAATTTTATGGGATGATTGGCCAAGCGCCACGGATATTTTGATTAGATTTGGAGAGTGATTAGGTCCAAGGTCAAGGCCAAAGTCAGGATTAAGTTAAAAACTTCTCTTGGCTATATCGTGTCAATTATTATTCGGTTTGCATTAAAATTGTGCCAAAATATGCATGATTAAAAGGCCTATATTATGATATACAAGATAATATAAGCAAAGGCGTGCGCTCTACCGAGTATCACCGTTCTAGTTTTCATATGTATTTACTAGCGTAAGCAACCATGCACTTCATTATATTGCTTTGCAGTTTTAATGACTTTTTCGTAGCCTAATGCATTGGGCATTGCAATACATGATTGGCTATAAAGAGCTTTCAGCAGAAGATAATGAATAGAATAATTTTATTACAATTTCTTGACTTTGTTATTGTGGATAGGAAATTAGAGGAATTTTATTCAAATTTATATAATTGTAATAAAAAATATGGAGGTAAATTAACTTATCTCATTCCTTTCAAGTGAATGGTGT
>NC_090731.1:36776493-36778993 GCF_036898095.1 Palaemon carinicauda | reverse complement strand
CTGTTCTGTCAACGCCTTTCCGTAGCAACTCTTCCCCTACACAATCACTTCATTTCTTCCTTGGTCTTTCTTTCTTCCTTCTACCCAAAACTTCCATCTCCATCGTATGTCTTTAAACATGATGTTCATCTCTTCGTAAAAAGTGTCCATACCATTTAAGGCTTCCGATAAGTAGGGTAATAGTCTCATAATCAAATAAATCATATCTAAACAAATACTTTTCAAAATAGGTTAACCAATCCTTGCCACTACGATTATTTATCCAGCCAACTCTAATAAGGATCTCAGAGAATTAAATAACAAAATACATTATCTGGAACATTGCCTGGTGGTCTGGCGGACTGGGGTTCGAGTCACGCTCAAACTCGTTAGTTTCTTGTAATGTCCATAACCTCACAATGCTTGCGAGCTAAGGTCGGATGTTTGAGTCATCAGAAACCATTGTCTGGCCTTTCCTGTCCCAACATGGGTAGCGAGGGGCTTTGGGGTTTGATAATATGCATAAATGGTTAGTCTCTAGGGTATTTTCCCTTGTGTCTGCCATTCATTGGGGGAAGGGGGGGCTTTAAAATCTTTTAAGGACAACGCCACCACTATTCTTGTATTTTCTCGGATATTAATCTTATACCAATATTGTGCTGATTGATCCTCTACTTAATAAATACCTCTATGTAACCAAAGGCAATCTTAGCATCAGTTATTTGTAGATTATAATGAGAGATCTCTCCCAACCAACTCCTCAGTCTGGCAAGAGAAATCCTAATTAAAACAACATGGAATCAAAAAGGTTTTATATTATTAGTCAATAACTAATATTCTTTAAAAAGGATAAAACAGATCTAAAAAGCTTTGTCATTTCAATTTTTAAAAACTATTCTACTCTGTTATATTTCAGTCAGGCAAATACTATCTGACTATTGAGAAAAAAAGCACATCTATTATTTCTTTATTTTTCTTAATTAATTGCTGAGATCTTCCAACACACATTTCATGCACATGCATACAATGTTTGTCATCAGAATATCATACCCTATTACACAGAATGCATTTCCATCCCGACTGAACATTCATGCAATTCATTCAAACTTTCTAGGTCTTCTCCTATATAAATAAACTGTGAATCTAATTCAATGTATTTCGATGTGTCCATTCAATAACACCTTCCCCATGTCTTTCCACATTTTTCTTACTGCCAATATGTCAAGGCTTTTAAGAGGAAACTGACGACTTTCTTGTTTTCTAAGCACTTTGATGATGTGGATTTGACAATAAAAGAGCAATATGCGGTGTGAAGTTCTGAATGCCCTGAAGAGCATACAATAAAATTACTTACTGTGAAGGTCTTGAAGAGAGTAGGGTTTCCCTATGGTATAGGACCAGAAAAGCAGCCCTTAAATGAAAAAAAATAGATATCTTTTGCTATACCTAAGATATAATAAATTATTCTAGGATTGCTGTGGCCTCATTGGTAACTTCTCTGCCTGGTGTTTGCCAGTCCGGGGTTGGAGTCCCGCTCAGACTCGTTAGTGCTATTAGTGTCTGCAACCTTACATTCCTTGTGAACTAAGGAAGGGGATTTTGGGAGAGCCTATAGGTCTATCCGCTGAGTCATTAACAGCCATTGCCTGGATCCCTGGTCGTAGATTGGGTGGAGAGGGCGCTTGCACGCTGATCATATAATATATGGTCTGTCTCTGGGATATTGCCTCTGCCATTCAAAGCCTTTAAAGCCTTTAAACTGTTCATCTTAACACCTTGAATTGCTTATACAAAATTGCATTAAGCATCCTGATTTCAATTTAGAGTTGAATAATTGGTATTCTCCTTTTGACTCGAAATATCATCTCGGTCTCCAACACACACGAGGGTGACTTCCCAGAATCTTCCATTATATTCATCCTTGAATAAGGTATTTATTCTAATCCACAGCTTCTGTTCTTCCCCTATCTATATCAACATTCATTGCACGAAATGATAACTTTCAGTTATCCTCGGCATTATCTTTATTCACATTCGCTCTCAAGTTTCTCTTTGTACAATTCCCTTTCCACATATTTCAACAGTTTTGTTTCACTATAGTAATAAGTGTTCATGCATCACCGAACAAATAGTATTGCATTATGTATTCATGACTTATTTACTTATTTTACATCTGTGCACCTTTATGTTGCTATTTCTCTGGCAATGTACTGGGTAAATCATAGACTCTGCAATCAGTAACACAGTTGAAGCGGTTACTGGATGAGCTAGTTTTTTTTTTTTTCTAACATACTTGCAGCATTTATTTATGGTTAAACTCGTGATTGTATACTTTAGCCATATAGGATGAGTAATGGATTTGGATGGGAGGTTTTCGTTACCTAGCTCACAAGCTAAATGTCATTCCTATTTGATTTTTTTTTAGATTCCCAATTCACCGCTGCCTTTACACAACTGAGTAATTATTCATTGCACTCATTTCCTTGTAACCTTTCCTTTGTCTGGACATTGCTTAAAAACC
>NC_090731.1:36741570-36754070 GCF_036898095.1 Palaemon carinicauda | reverse complement strand
CATCTTTGCTGTTTTCTCCAGGTTTCAATTAATATTGGATTCCTTCCAGCTTGAAAATTTAAGGATTTTGTAAATTTATCAAGACATTAAGAAACATAAGTTAGATGATTTGCGTGTTCACTTTCATAATTATGTGATTGTTCTATTTTTCAAGAGAGAAAATAACAAAAGCCATTTCATCATGATCAAGAAATCTGGCTATATAATTTGCTTGTATTGTCAATATACATATATCATTTCAACTGGGAAAAATCAGTAAACTTATTTCAACAGATTATTGACATAATTTACGTAATATGCATTTCTTTGCTATTCAAAAAAAAAAAAAAAAAAAAAAAAAAAAAACAAAGGAAAAAAAAAAAGAAATGTTGTATTTACACAATATTTCATCAAACAGCAGAGTTCATTAATCAGTGACAGTGGGGTCAAATGGCGGGGATTTGCTCTTCATGATTTTTAATATTAAAAGATGCTGTAGTGAATAGGGCAGTCATATCCAGGTTCAAAGAGTACATTAGATTAGGATGAAGTTGACCGTAACTGGAAATTATTTACTTAGGGTATTATATGGTTAACTATGGTTAATTATTTCCTTGTTTCCTTTCCTGGCCGAGCTATTTTTCCCTGTTGGAGCCCTTGAGCTTATAGCATTCTGCATTTCCAGCTACGCCTGTAGCTTAGCTAATAATAATAATAATAATAATAATAATAATAATAATAATAATAATAATAATAATAATAATAATAATAATAATAATAAGTGAAAAATAATGATAATAATAATTGATAATCAATAATTAATAATAATTGATAATAATTATTAATTAATAATAATAATAATAATAATAATAAAAATAATAATAATAATTAATAATAATAATAATAAATAATCATAATAATTAGTAATAATAATAATCAATAATAATAATTGATGATTATAATTATCATTACTATCAATTATTATTATTAATTATAATTAATAATAATAATTGATATTAATAATAATGATTAATAATTAATAATTAACAATAATAAATCAGATTGGGAAGGCCCGAAGATATTGACACAAGCTTTATCTAGGGATAGCTTATTTCTCTTTCCCTATTTCTATAAGGAATTAATTAGCCACTTGTGATACAAGCGATAGTGCCACTGGTGGAGGTGTTGAACAAACTGATGATAATGGAGTAACAAGAGCCTGAAAACTCCTTAACGGAAATACTCTGTTTTCGATAAAGAAGCTCTTGCTATCAAGTGTGTGTTAGAACGGCGTAGATATTCCTGATTAGGTCATTGTAGTCGGGCTACGTATGATCACCAACAATTATTTGACTCCGACCAAAAACTACTTAAGCAGCTTAAGAACTCCAGTACAAAGAGAAGACTCGTACGGAACACGGTTCATACTTAAATTAATACATGAAATCCATCTGCAATTATTCAGGAATGCAATAGCCCTGTCTTTGCGAATCTCTATATCTCGTAGGATGAAAACCATAAGAAATTATGGATATTCGCAAAATGTAAATATGAACACTTAACACGGATTCTTTGTTCATTTTAATCAGTCATCGAAAATTTTGATCACTTCTTGTTTTGAGAATATCCATTTTTTGGTTAAATTTATAGAGGGCATGTAGTTTTGATAGAAATTTATATATACACTCACATGTCTATATTTTACAATTAAAACATATATATATATATATATATATATATATATATATATATATTTATATATATATACACCTGTCGAAAATACTAGATTGGGTGAATAATGATGGCTATGTACATATAAAAATTGCAACAAAAATAGTATTACAGGTAGAAGGTGCTTCCCTTCTCATAAAATAATGATTCGTTTGTTATCGAATTTCTACATAACAAACAATTAATACTTTTTTTTTTTTTTAGTTTTTTAGCGTTGGGCTGAACCCAAAAGATGAGTGTTCAGTGTCATGCAATAGGATTCAATATTGAATAGTCGATATAATTTGATAAACTTTAATCTTATGAAGGACGTATTGTGTCTTCTTTTTCTTTTGGCATTATATCAGTTTCAATCATCAATACTCTTATTAATATTTGAAATAAATTACACTTTTCAATATGGCTGATGCTGCTTTTATAATTAGAAATGGTGGTTTCTTATTTTTGTAACAAATTGGTTATTATTCGAGTATTTTCCCGAAAATGGTTTTATTTCTATTGAAACAAAATTTGCTTCATTCTTGATAAATTTTCCTTTAGGCACTGAATTCGTTTATCTTCAAAAACTAACAAATGTTCTGGATGCTATCCAGGTCGAATCTTAAAGCTATTAGAAAACTAATTATCACAATCATGTTACGACTTCCCAATAGAGAAAGGGAGAAGGGAAGATCAAGGATGAAAGGTCACTCTCTGGTATCAATAGTCACAAGAAAATTTATTCTCTTGAAATGAAATTGATCAAACAAATCACACTACTAATCACCATAGGAAAAAGAAATCTTGAAAAAAGCTGTTTATTATTGTATAATTTTCTTTCGAATGGGGTTTTTTTTGAGTCCTTTAACTCGAAATTAGGATGAGTAACATACTGCATTTTATGAACCGTTCCAAATCAGCAAATGGTTTATCATTACATAAAATTCTCAATATACTTTGTGAAGGGAACTAAACTTTTCAATGGTAGAGCGTTTCATGTTTCATATGGCTTTTGTTCCATTTCTATTCGTAATTGGCCGCTGCATCGTACATGTTTATTATTTGAAACAGGACAATCCATTTTGCCTCGTCATTGGCATCCATCGCCAATTTAAACCTCTCCTCAAAAACAGAGATTTGTAAAACTGGGTCATGGTTCATAAACTCTTATAGTTTGTTTGATGCATTGAAAGATTTATCATTGGAAAACAGTTCGTAATTGCTTTTGAACGAACGGGAGGAAAAACGACAGAAAAATTCGGTGAACATTTTCAATCTACAGCACCATTCCTTGAAATATCATAAATATTTTAGGCTGTTTTCTTTTCCAGGGGATCTTACTCATTTCTGCTTCCTGACATAAAAAGTTATAGTTATTAAAACTTATAACGGACTAGGTAAATAAACCAGGTTTTTTTCCGTGCAGTCGCAACTTGGTTCACATAAATCAGTATTATCTAATCGAAGATATTTTTTTTTTCTATTTTCCTTAGGCTCTAAGACCTCAAAAAACTTGCTTTACACATTTTGTAATATCAAAAATTTATATATATCAGGTGTTGGAAAATATGCTTTTATAAGTGCAGCCCTGTTTCTTCAGTAACACAAGTGAGCCATATTTATTGATATTGAGGCTAATCATCTTTTTACATGAGATACTGAGTCTCTCCTTGACTGACTCTTCGTTCTCCAAATTATGGTGATATGGCTGTCGACTGATTCCTGATTTATTGGTTAATTCAACGTCGTGTTTTAAGAGAATCATCAAACCCACTCGGTGGTCCCTTACTATCTACTGATATCTTGAAAAGGTGCTTCTTTTCATCTGTCCCCCCTTGCTCTACGTGAATGCTTCATTAGGAAATTTAATTGAATGCAATATAATTTTCTAATATAAATTTCATTTTTATTACAGTTAGGACAGAAATCCATACTTAATTTAAAACGTTTGATATGCTTCAGAGTTTATTATGTTTTTGCTGTTTAATTATCGTCTATTTGAAATATATTACAGTAAAAATTCTACGTTTTATTGACTAGCACGTGGAGGAAATCTTCCGCCTTCACCTTATGGATATTCCCTTGGTATTAGACGTGGTTTTGCCTTTCCTTTAGAGTAATTCTGCAAAGTCAGACATGTTTCAAAGCAATCAACCCATCAGGATCTCTCTCTCTCTCTCTCTCTCTCTCTCCTCTCTCTCTCTCTCTCATGTAAATGGATAAGCGCTCCTCATTCAGATTATCACCATCTAAACCCTAAATAATATTCGCCTTCCTTTGCCTTTCCTTCTTCACATCGTATCAGAGAGTTAAAGTAACCTTCAACCGTATGACAGCGAATCAGGGAAAAGAGATTTTGTTGGATATAGACTCGTTCGGAATCATCGTAATTGCGAAAAGTGCGAAAGAGCGAGAAGGAATCAAAGGAATCGGATAAATCGTCAATCCCTTGATAACGATCTTTTCAATATCTTGAAAATTAGAATATAAAAACATCTTATTAAAATATTTAATCCAGTTTTAGCTTTTGGAAAATGAGTATATCTATAATTAATATTTAGTAAATACTTATTATTTTGATGCTCCTGTCAAAGGATCCGTATCTAGATTGATGAAATGCGTTTGTCAAAGGTTTTTGTATCCCTGGGTTGAAGGTTTATGCTTAAGCCTTGGAGGACATCCACTTTCATATCCTTAGGGAATAATTTTGTTCATATAATGCATTAAATAGTTCATCAATACCAAAGATATCTTTAATAACATCACTTTGAATGTGAAATGTGTGATAATACTGTTTGCTCGACTGCATCCTAAGAATTTGACAACATTGGATGAACATATTTGATAAAATTTAATTACTTCAGCATTTATTACGCAATACAATTACCATTCAACTCTCCAGTTATTTTATTCTTAAGAAAGTAAATTACCCTTCTTTAATGATTTATATATTATTATTATCATCATCATCATCATCATCATCATCATCATTATTATTATTATTATTATTATTATTATTATTATTATTATTATTATTATTATTATTATTATTATTATTATTATTACCTAAGCTACAACAGTAGATGGAAGAACATGATAATATAATCCCCAGGGCTCCACCAGGTAAAAATAACGTCCGTGAGGATGTTTTCATTTAGTTAATGTAATAAAAGTTCAAGGTAGCCTCGGACTTTAGCTGATCTCGTCACTACTAGCAATGCTTTATCTAGAAGATTTTCATTTAGAATGTATTATCTTTTCGAGACCAGATCATTTCCAATGACGTGATCTATATCATCCACTGGAATACTGTGTACAGGAACCAATTGACCACATTACTGACGTAAACATCTTTCAGCTGACTGATCGTTGTGCTGTCAGGAAATTTACGCAATACTACTTTTTTTTTTTTTTTTTTTTTTTTTAACTAAATCTCTTTTTCATATTTCCATTTAAAACAATTTTTTTGTAACTTTCTCTTTGTAATCTCGGTTATGATAGATCATTTAGGAGCTACACTCTTGAAAACCGTAATTCTAATAAGAAAATCTCCGTAAAATTATACTATTCTCACCCGTATTCCAGTAAAATACAGGGGACCGTAATTTGAATAACTTTGATATCATCCTTTACGAGTTAGTAACCGTAATATCACGCCTTAGCTTCAATATATCAGTTTTTGAAATGGTAAATGACTGCCAACATTTATTCCAGGATTTTAACCATATCTTAATGCAAATTCTTAACAGTTTGCTGTTACCTGCAAAATAACCGGTATCCTGCCCTTTCATCTTTACAACTTCTAGATACTGGGAGAAAGGATCGCAATTGTAAGAAAACTTGTTCTAATTTCCTTCGCTCCGTCAACGTGTGCAAAAAAAAAAATCACACTGGTAATCCATGCAATCTAGTTTTGCGTTAATCTTTAACACACATTTCCTTTTCTCTCCGAAGGAACAGTATTTGTAAATTCTCATACTTCAGATTTCAGATAACATCTAGAATTAATGTGCAGTTTCAGCAAAGGTAATTCCCTCGTTTAATTTCTAAATTGATAACATTACAAAAGCTAACAATAAATTTCTTGTCAGTTCCAAACTTTGTGATTTCTTATCTTTACACACAAGGGCAATTCCCTGACACTTTCCCAACTAAAACAGACTTCTAATGTAATATCTATTGATTGTCCAAGATATTAATTTTTACATTAATTCCCGGAAGGATAGGAAATATTTAGTAGCTTTGACTAGCTATATGAAGTCATGAAAACAATATTTTGTACTAATTACTCTCTCTCTCTCTCTCTCTCTCTCTCTCTCTCTCCTCTCTCTCTCTCTCTCTCAACTTTACAAGGTTTTTGCTTTGCTTTTAGCTGTTTATCTTTTCTTGCAGACATTTTCTCAGCTCTCATGGCAACAGCGTTTTCATTTTCCCCTACAAGCATTCTCAAATCTTTACCTTCAGAATCCGAAGTTTTTTTTTTTTTTCGGAGAATGACTTCCTTTGTAAACTAACCTTACTTCTCTGGCTGATTCTATTTCCTTTTGGTTTCAGTTTCAATGCCATTTCGTAGTGATCTTGGCAATGTGACCATTGTTACATATCCTTTTTCTTCTATCTTTTTTTGCATCGTATTTTGTTTTCCCAAATTCACGTAATATTTGGCATCAGATTTGACCCTTGACCTGTATGAGCTCTCGTGTCAAGGGGCAATCCTTACATTTCCAAAGTAAGGACTCAGACCTTTGATTTTTATTCAAAGAATCCGCATCAAAATCTCCTAATCAATCAAAAGTATGAAAACTTAATTATTCAGATATTGGATTATTAAACATAAATGTTATTTTAAGTGTATGCTATATCATGCTGAAGATAGAACAAAAAAGTGAAAGAAAGAAATTAGCAGCATCTATAATGTACAATACAAGCAAGTAAAGAAATGCATAGCAGCCACCAAATAGAGGAAGGCTGTAGATGATGTTCTTCCTTCATCATCCTTAAGACTAAACAAGTCGTCTTTCCAGTATGCTACTCGTTATCTTTATTGTACGTTGAGGGGTATTGTTATGGCTGGATTCATGTTCAAAGATATTTTTCAAGAATCAACTTGGAATCGTGCAGAGCTTGGAGACAAGTGGGGCTATCACGTGAAATTGGTAGTTATCTAGCAAGCTGATGCAGTATATCATAGGGCATGCAGTGGAAATTTTATTCCTAGATGATGGATGCCAGCTAAATTTGACTTAGACCTGAAAGGGAAATTAGAAAGAAGTAGGAGTGGTAAAAAGATAGATGTTTCCAGAGAGGATTCAGTCATAGAAGACAGGAAAAACTGCCAAACAGTTGCAAACTAAATAACGAGTATGCAGGAACATATTTAAGATCGCTATATTTTTCCTTACCTGAAACGGAAGCTTGAAGATAATTTTGGGAATTCTGTACTTATCTTTGTTATAGGAAGGTAGAGTTAGAATCAAAACACCGCAGACACTCGAAGGAAATTTTTCGTCGGATGTCACTAGTGTTCCCATGACAAAACAGACAAGGTGGGTGTTTTCTTACTACTTCAACAAAATGGGCATAACCTTCTCCAACCTTAGCGAATCAAAGACAGTAAAGGGCTGCCTTTGTTAACAAAAGCATACAAAAGTTACAACTCAAGTTGCCATATTAAGATTCTGTATTATCATCTAACGTTTCCAATATTCACTGCAAATACTGAACACACACGCATATATATATATATATATATATGTATATATATATATATATATATTTATTTATTTATATTTATGTATATATATAATATATATATATATATATATATATATATATTTATTTATATTTATGTATATATATAATATATATACATATATATATATATATATATATATATAGTTACCATGAATATATATATTTATACATATATATTTACCATGAATATATATATATATATATATATATATACACCATTAATCCGCAAGGTCATATAGAAATTATTGGAGTGTCGCAGCTTAACAATTCTTTTCGTTAACAGCTACATCAGATTATTTTGACATTAGTCTTGTTGAAGTCGCTCATAAAAGAAAAAGTAGTTTCAAATATGGTTAGATGTTGTAGAATGATAATAAAAAAGCATCATACAAGAGTTATACAGGCCTAAAGGACATTCAGAGAGAGAGAGAGAGAGAGAGAGAGAGAGAGAGAGAGAGAGAAATCAAATTGTTTAAGCTTACTGTAGTTAATGAAGTAATCTAGCAGCAGATAAACTCCTTTATAAACATTCATCCAAATCAAAATTTTGTTTAGCATTATATATGTAATGTTTCTAATAAAAATGAATGTATTGTACTTCTAAAAACTTATCTTTATTTTTTAAATGTTGGGTTGACTGCTAAAACATCTTTTATAGCTTTTGTATATTAACAGATCACATCATTTCGTAATACGTAACGATTCCTTGCTGTAAAATATTTCCCTAGTCATCCAGATGTAAGACGATGCGCCACATCAGTCTTTGGATCCTAAACCACTTGCCCTTCATTCATCCTTTTTTTTCCCCCATCCTTTTTCGTTGAGCTTTGCCATATCACCGTCAGTGATTGTGGCCAAGCATTGTTAGTATTGACATTTAAACTGAGACTTTAAACATATACTGTAATATTTCCGCTTCATTGCTAATTCAATCATTATCCAAAGAGTTTTATTCGCTTCATAATTCACGCCGCTTGGCAAAATTGGAGATAGTTCTCACTGGGTATGGATAACGGCATTATTTTGTTGGATTTAGATGCTAATCCGAATAATGGGTAATTTTGGGAGCAAAAAAAATAGCTGCAATTAGTGAGTCGTTGTCTTTTGGGTGCTTGGAGGATTTGCTTCCTTAGGGATCCATATACCAACAATTGTCTTGCTCGATATAGTTAGAACTTTAGACTTTGCTTCTGAATCAGGCTGCGATAAAATCATAAATGAAGCTACTCACAGGTCTTGTAATTGCTTTGACCTCCTATACACTGACTCCCCTGGCGTTATAACTAGTAAGGTTGGTTCTCCAGTCGGGACATCTGATCCTGCCTTGATTTCATTAGTAGTGAAGACTGAGTAGCCTGTCCTTGATATATCATGCTTGTGTAAAATTTATATGAAATCCAAAGCAGACTGGAATGAGATTTTGCATTATCTTTTGTGCTTGAATTGGTCATCATTATATATTAGTGTAGATCCTGTTGTCCCTTTGAATGAGAATCTAGTCAACATAATTGATAGGCGTATCCCTTCTCGTGTGCTAAGGTACAGAGTGAAGGACAATCTGTGGTTCAATGATGATTGTAGACGTGCTTATTTGGAGAAGCAGGAGGCCTATCATCTTTGGAAGTGTAACAGATCAGATTTGACCTGGAACAGCTATACTCAGCTTAGAGCTTTTGCTCAGAGTTTAGGCCTCAACTGAGAAGGAGTATAATTTAACCATAAAAGAAACCCTTTCTGGTACTACTCAGGAACGTAAATGGTGGTCTACCCTTCAATCTGCACTCTTTGCTGTAGATGCAACAGTTCCTCCTTTACTTAAACCAGATGGCTCAGTCACTTACTGTCCAAAAGAAAAGGCAACCCTGTTTGCTGATGTTTTTGACAGCAAACAGAGTAATGAAAAACTTGAACTTCTTCATTCCTGTTTTCCTGAGGCTAAACTAACTAGTTTAGCTTTTCGATCTCGTGAGATTAAAGCTCTGTTGATGGACCTTGATGCGTATGGAGGTGTAGACCCAAATGGCATTTTTCCTTTGTGCTTTATAAAGACAGCATATTTCTTAGCTCCAAAGTTATCTGTTATTTTGCGCAAGTTATCAAGAAGAGGAGCTTTTAGCACTTGTTGGAGAATTGGTAATGTTATTCCTCTATGTAAATGTGTTTGTGGTAGCTCTTGAGCTACCACCCAATTTACATAACTCTCATATTATCTAAAGTTTTGAACGTCTTCTGGAAAAACATCTTAATAGGTTTGCTGAAGGTAATCGTATATTCCCTAGTTTGCAATTTGATTTTCGTAAAGGCCTTGGAGCATGTGATGCCCTTCTTGCAATCTCCACTGTTGTACAGAAATCCCTTGATTGTGGTCGAGAAATTCGTATGATTGGCATTGATTTTAGTGCTGCCTTTGACCGTGTTAATCATGAGGCCCTTGTTTTCAAACTCAAACAGTTGGGAGTGGATGGGTCGTTTTTTAGCATTATTATTGATTTTTTAAGTAATAGATCTCAAAGAGTTGTTGATTGGCACCATAGTGAGTATAGGAATGTGATATCTGGTGTTCCAAAGGGTAGTGTTCTTGGCCCATTCCTTTTCATACTATATACACATGACATGTGGTTTGGCCTAGGAAAACAAGCTAGTTGCATCTATAGATGATGCAACTCTCTTTGCATCAATTCCATCTCCTAAATGTAGATCTGGGATTGCTGAATCCCTTAATAGAGATCTAGCTAAAATTTGTGCATGGTGCAAATTATGGTGTATGAAGTTGAATCCTAACAAAACTCAAATTATGATTGTAAGTATGTCAAGGACGGTGGCTCCTCAACATCTGGATCTCAGTATTGATAATGTTTCTTTAAATTTGTATGACTCTTTTAAGATTTTAGGTGTGATTCCCAATAACAAATTTACTTTTGAGAAACACATTAGGTCTGTGTCTTCTTCAATTGCACAAAAAATGGATTATTAAAAAAGTCTTACAAGATTTTCGGTGATCAATCTATTCTGAGGAAGCGTTTTAATTCTTTCATTCTACTTGGTTTTGAGTATTGTTCTCCTGTCTGGTGTTCAGCTGCTGATTCTCTTCTTAATTTGTTGGACAGAAACTTGTGGTCTATTAAATTTCTTATTCCTGATCTAGATATTAATCTTTGGCACTTTCGTTCAATTAGTTCACTATGCATGTTGCATAAGGTTTTTCATAACTCTGACCATCCTTTACATTCAGATCGCCATGGACAATTCTATCCTATTCGTAATACTAGGCAGGCAGTTAATTCTAATACTACACAGTATTCTAGAAGTTTTATTCCAGCTGTTACCAAGTTGTAGAATGATCTTCCTAATCGGGTAGTTGATCAGTAGAACTTCAAAAGTTCAAAGTTAGAGCAAATGTTTTTTATGTTGACCAGCTGACATGAGTCTTTTTATAGTTTATATATGACATATCTGTTTTTGACGTTGTTAATAGTTTAAATAGGACATATCTGTTTTGACTCTGTTACTCTGTTTAGAATGATATATTGTTAATTTATTCTCATCATTTATTTATTTCCTTATTTCCTTCCCTCACTGGGCTATATTTCCCTCTTGGAGCCCTTGGGCTTATATTATCTTACTTATCCAACTAGGATTGAAGCTTGGCTACTACTACTACTACTACTACTACTACTACTACTACTAATAATAATAATAATAATAATAATAATAATAATAATAATAATAATTTTGTAGTCCTCCATATACCTCAAGTACTCAGTAGAAAGATTTTCTCGTTTGCTTTGAAATCAACCAAGATATTTTGGTTAACTGGAATAATGGTAAATTGTATATAAAAAAAAATCTGAATGGCTCTACTTATTCATGGAAGCATGCTTCATAATGCAAGGTTTAATTTTTGTCTTTTTCATTTTATTTTTTTTTTTTTTTTTTTTTTTTTTTTTTTTTTGGTTTGATGGCGATTGTAAAAACATAGATTGAGGGAAATGAAATACAACACTACAGGAATCATTTCTGAATCCAGCTAATGAATATCTGCCTTGGCTTCACACAAATATCAAATAGATCCAGGCTGGAATGGTCAAGGGAAGACGTTTCATGGAGGGATAGTGAGAAGCTAGGAACTAATATTGAGGTCTAAGACGAAAACCGGAGGGGAAGTCCATTCAGTTTAAAAATAATGAGAATGTTTGATGAATATATAATATAGAATGAAAGAAAAGGAACACAAATATTAAAGAATGAAATAGGGGAACACACGTTAAAGATTAAATGCCTAAAGAATGAAACGAAGCTGCAAAAATGTGAAAGAATAAAGACCTAACAAGACATGTCAGGGGATAAAAGAAGCTCTGAAAATGAAATCTAAAGAGTAAGAGAAAATATTTAGGAATCCAAGGGTATCGTTTTCTCAGATGTGTGATTTAGTGATTAAAAGGCCAATCAATCATTTATTTTTCGAGATATTTTGGCTTTCCCTTTCCCCCCTTACTGCATCAGCTATAGAAATTATGGTTTAACTACTACCTTGATAGGCTGATACGTAGTATGGATGGCTATTGCTCGAACTCTACGAACTAGAGCTTCACGGATAGCAATATATTTCTCGCTCGTGAAACGCCCATCCACTTGGAGTAATTCTCCCGGTTGAAAGGCCCACATACAACACCACATAGCTTTGCTAATTCACGCACTTGATCACTGTAAATAGGGGCTTTATCATACAGAGTTAAGCCTATTTGAATCAATATTGTAAGACCGTTGAATATGAAATTGTTAAGAAGTCAGTTTGATCACCGAACAGTGTAATTTCTCAAGATAAACTTACTAGCAATTATATAACCATTTATAACGTGTAGTCAGGGGTACCAGCATGGAGAATAATTTTATGTTTATGCCTTCTGCAAATGTTTTTTTTTTCCAAAATTTTGAGGAGAATAAATTTTGGGATAATAGCTATATCATAGTTTCATGACAAATTTCGGAAAATTACGTCGTTTTGAGACCAAAAAAGCTGCTATCTTTTACAAATCAACTAATAATGAATATGGTTA
>NC_090731.1:36734070-36736570 GCF_036898095.1 Palaemon carinicauda | reverse complement strand
ATCAGCCACATCACGACCACTTGCACATATAGGCAGCCCAACCATCTTCTTTAATGCTTTACCATAAGCTACTTCAAACCCTTTAAAAATCTCCTTTATGAATATTTTGCCAATATTCCAAACAGATAGTCCATAATCAGGATTACAATAAGATTTAAATAGGTATAAAAACACTTCAATAGATATATTATTAAAATTTTGATAAAGCCAATTAAATTTAAAATAAAAAGAATTCAGCCTGACTTTGACATCCGAAATATCCATTAAGTCATTTCCAATGTGAAAGCCTAAATATTTATAACCCTCAACTACCTTCAACTCATTATCTCTAAGAGTTACCTTCACTGGGTTTGAAGCCAAACCAGCCCTTTTGAATATCATACATTTTGTTTTATTTGTGTTTATAATTAGTTTCACCTTTTTAGTTTTTCTTTTCAAATTTTCATATAATAGGCTTAGATTATCTTTGGTATCAGCCAAGAAAACAATGTCATCAGCATAGGCTATGATGTTCACTCGTAATACACCCAATTTGCATCCTTTATCTATTTTTACAATTTCTTCCAAAATATGGCCAATATACAATTTAAATAGAAAAGGAGAAAGTATACCTCCCTGTCTAACACCAGTATCTATATAAAAATATTTCCCTTTATTCCCATTCCATAAAACTCGTGCTCTTTGGTTTCTCAGGTAATTCATTAGAAGTAGAACAATATCTGGTGGTACATTTCTTTTAATCATTATATCACCCAACAAGAAATGATTAACAGTATCAAAAGCCCTAGAAAGGTCGATGAACAGGCCAAAAGCTTTTTCACCCATTCTTGTGTATTTGTTTATTATTTCCTTAAAAAGTAAGCATGCATCACTAGTGGAAGTTCCCTCTTTAAACCCAAACTGCAATGAATTAAAACTAATTTTTTCTTCCATAACATCTAAAAGATGCATTTCAAAGACTTTCAAGATAAGTGACGACTGCATCACCGGACGGTAGTTCGATGATTCAAAAACATATCCTTTTAGGTCCTTTATTGTAAGGTTAATATCCCCGCCAAGTAAATCCAGAGGGAAGTAAAAATGACCATAACAGGCGTTCATAAAATCACACAACAAACTCAAAAACTGATCACTACCCCTTTTCAATAAAATAGCATAAATTCCGTCATGACCAATTACATTTTCAAGTTTTTTAATCAACCTTTTTAACGTATCTAATGATATCTTAATGTTGAATTTTCTGTTATTTATCCAATATTCTTTTAATTTCAATAGTAGCTCATTTTCTGGGAGTTAATTTGAACTGTTTAAATCAAACGATAGAAATTTATCATTAAAAATCTGTATTATATTTTCAATATTATTTTCCCCATCAATTATTTCTGATTGTTTCGCTTTGTTATTCTTTTTCCCTACATCCCCCCAGAATTGTTTCATATCTTTGTCCTCAAATTTTTCTTGCATCGATAAAGACCTCTCAGCAAATTCATTTCTCTTACATTCATTTAATGCCTCTTTGAATGTTTTGCGACTTCCCCTCATTTGATCGAAATCTGGGCCAGCATGTATTTTTCCTGACCGCAACCACTTTAAATATTCCATTCTGGCAGTTTTGTATTTACATTTTACATTACGATTCCATCCAGGTATCACTTTAAATTTACATTTTCTCTTAATTGCCCTTGAGTAAAGAGAGCTTTCCTCTTTTACAGAAATTGCAAGTGCAGAGTAAAGACAATCAATTTCCCTGAGATGTTTACAATCTCTACAACTCAAAGAACAGCAGTCAAATGATGAATTACTTACAAAGCTACCCACTCTAGACATCATATTTGCTCCAATAAGACAAAGTTCATTTGAAGAAAGTTTATCCCAGTCAACATAGTACCTATTTTTTTCCGTCTTCAGGACCTAAATATGATGGCGTACAAGGACTTCCAGCATCAACAACCACTTCAGCTTCTACTGGCAAATGGTCCGAACCAATTATATCATACAAAACTCTGATATTCTTTACATAGGTATCATTTTCCTTTTTCCCAACTATATGGTCTAACCATTTGGTATAGCTACCCCCAAAGGACAAAAATGTGAAAGTAGAGTCATCCGGAGCACACACATCAAAGCATTCAAGTTGATATCTTTCATAAAATCCATCAAGTGATTCCATGAGCGACCAGAAAAAGGGTCTGCATTAAAATCCCCAATAAAATATATAGAATCATATCTAATCTCAGTTAAAATATATTCAAGATAACTAAGTGAAGCCAAATAATCATTCAAAGTCTCTATTCTACAAATATCGCTTCGGATATATACATTTACAAGCACAAGTAATTTTTGGTTATAAAGAACGGACATTACAATAAAATCCTTCTCTATAATAATCTTTTTGATATGAAGAGAAGAACTCTTTTTCCAAAGACAAGCTAACCCACCCTCACACCTACCGGAAAAAAGACTCAATAGCTTTCTCCGAATAGACTGCCGGTGACTCTAT
>NC_090731.1:36721570-36729070 GCF_036898095.1 Palaemon carinicauda | reverse complement strand
ATGTGAAATCAAGTAAATATTAATGCACATATTTTTTAAATGGTGATTAAATGAAATATATCATACTAAAATAAAGATGCAGAATTAATAACAATATGAAATATTGAATGGCAGAATTAATAATGTCTGGAAATTGTCTTACTTTTTAATCATTTTATCAGAAAATAATAGATCGAGACATTTGAGCAGATTCTTTAGAATTTGATGGAAATAATCTTATAAAGATATTTTTAAAAGATGCATCGTTAATGATAAAATGAAATATCTTATGCTAAAAATAATGGTGTTTTCTAGGTTTTATTATTATTATTATTATTATTATTATTATTATTATTATTATTATTATTATTATTATTATTATTATCCGTGTTACAACACTAGTTGGAAAAGCAGGATACTATAAGCCCAAGGGCTCCAAGAAGGAAAATTATCCCAGTGAGGAAACGAAATAAGGAAATGAATAACCTACAATAGAAATGGGATATTGTTATTCGTTCTACCAGACAACTATGAAAGCCAGACACCCAGCATGGATCTCCAGCTTTAAAAACAGTTTTTTTTCTAGCTCTTTACTGTCAACCTAGAATAAGAGGCTTAATGTTATCCACGGATGTTGGTCTTTGCTCTAGGTTAACTTGGTAGAAAATGACAATTCTAGAAATGGCGTAGCTCATGCAATTGTATCTCGCAAAAGGAGAATTTAGAATTTATATACTATATGGTTATTTATATATATATATATATATATATATGTGTGTGTGTGTGTGTGTGTATGTGTGAATAAATACTCTATATATATGTGTGTGTATGTGTTTGTGTGTGGGGGTGGGTTCTGCTGGTTCTAATCCCCTTGCACATTTTTTCTTAAATATAATAAAAAGATTGAGATGATAACTTTCAATTCTATCAGATATTTTCTCGCCATCCATTACAGAGGAACGGGATGGTGACATTGCTCTAGCAAGCAGGGCAATGCCCCAGAAACTAACCCTACATACTGTACCTATGATCAGCGCCCAAGTCCCTTCTCCACATAAGCTATGGATATGGAATGCCAGGGAATGACTGCTGATGAATCAGCAGGTAGTCTTATAGGCTCCCAAAAACCGACCATCCTTAGCTCACAAGGATGGTGAGGTTGCAGACACTACAAGAAACTTTCGAGCTCGAGCGGAACTCGATCTCCGTCCATTAGTAAGTCAGGTAGAGGGGTTATCAATCGGCATGCCTCTCCAAACAAACGAGTTGTAGTTAATAAAAAAAAAAAGAATATTGAAATAAAATTGAATACATACACCGGGGATATCAAGTTATTAAAATACATTTACTGTTTCAATAAGCCTTTGGTTGTTATTGCATGTTGATACCCATCAACCTTTCATAAACAACTGATGGATAGACCATCATAACCCGTTCACATTCCTTAAGGTTCTTGTCTGACATAAGTCGAGTAGCAAGCATAAAAGAAAGATATATAAATGAGGAGATTAATTAGAATACATGAGGGCAGACTAGAAGAGATTAATTTACATTCATGTTACTTATAGTATTGAAATAAATTCATTATATCAAAAATAAATGTTGAATGAGAACTAATAGAAGCAAATGTTAATATGTCATGGCGGGACAGCATATCTTGCTTAAAAAGAAAAGAAGAAATGGTTAATCATGCAAGAAGAGTATGAAGATTATGGGGAGCGGAATAAACTGAGTAATAGGAAGAAATTTGCTGATGAGAGTAACAAAGAAACTATTATCGGCCAAGATGTGTTTCAATATTGTCTAAAGTCTATTTAAGTAAAATACCGATGGACAGCGAGTTGATGGAAATGTTTGATTCATAAAGAATATTCTAATATAAAAACTAAGAATGGAATCAATTTTGAGTAAAGAACGGATGTACCTTAATAATTGTATATACTGTACATACCCACACCCACACAAACACACACACATACACACACGCACACACACATGTATATATATATATATATATATATATTTATATATATATATATATATATATGTATCTATATATATATATATATGTATCTATATATGATATTCATATATATATATATATATATATATACATATATATATATATATATATATACAACAGCGACAAAAGCAAATAAAGCCATTTCTAGTCCACTGCAGGACAAAGGCCTCATATATGTCCTTATTCCTGCTTTGGTATGACCATTTTTCCTCACCATGCGGGCTTACTGTTGATTGGTGATAGTACGATACTTTTCTCTCATTGCTCACAGCAAACCATCCTGGTATGGGTGGCCCTGACAAACCCACTCAACACGTTATGGTATTTTTACTCAGAAAGGGTCTATGTTTTCATTTATAAGTAGTAGGTTGGCCAGGGCACCAGCCACCCGTTGAGATACTACCGCAAGAGAGTCATGGGGTCCTTTACTTGCCAGATAGTATTTCATTGGATCCTTCTCTCTGGTTACGGTTCACTTTCCATTTGCCTACACACACTGAATAGTCTGGCCTTTTCTTTATATATTTTCCTCAGTCCACATAGACTTCTCAACACTTATATTACCAAACAATTCTTCCTCATCTGAGGGGTTAACTACAGCATTGTAATTGTTCAAGGGCTACTTTCCTCTTGGTAAGGGTAGAAAAGAATCTTTAGCTATTGTAAGCCGCTCCTCTGGAGAAGGGCACTCCAAAATCAAACCATTATTCTCAAGTCTTGGGTAGTACCATAACCTCTGAATCATGGTCTTCCACCGTCTTGACTTAGAGTTCTCTTGCTTGAGGGTACACTCGGGCACAATCTTCTATCTAATTCCTCTCCCTTCTGTTTGTTAAAGTTCTTATAGTTGATATAGGAAATATTTATTTTGGTATTATTATTCTTAAATATTCTATTATTCCTTGTTCCCTTTCCTCGCTGGGGTATTTTTCCTGTTGGGCCCTTGGCTTAAAGCATCTTGCTTTTCCAACTAGGGTTCTAGCTAAGCAATTATATATATATATATATATATATATATATATTGATTTTATGTTCTCAAGAATGTCCTGAATTCTCGGTTCAAACCTACTTTTGCATTTGGATTCCATTTACATCCACATCTCATTCTTATGTTATATAGTGTTCACTTATACACCTTGTTTTACTTATTAACGATACAAGAATTAAGTAATAATCATACTTTTTTTATAATAACTTATTTGACTCAATATATTTTGTGCATAAGAGTTTTATAGTTAACTGAATTCATAATGATTTCCAAGTAATGATAACATGAAGCTTGAAAAATAACAACAGCTCAAAGCACAAACTCCAATCAAAAACTAAATTTTTTGCATTGTTTCCTCAAATAGATATTGAATTTTCATATTTCCATTTATATTGAGCTCATTACTTGCTGTATAACCTATAAAAAGGCCAAATATAAACTATAACATCACCTAAGAGTGACGGTAACTATTTATATAAAATCAATTTCTTCGCAGACTATAAATTTTCCTCCAACTACAAGAGAAGTGCTGGATTCCTGATTGGTACTCTCAGGCACACTATTCTATCTTATTTATCTTTCTCTTGTTTTGTTAAGGTTTTTATAGTTTATATAGGTAATATTCATCTTATTGTTTTACTGAACTTAAAATATTTTATTTTTCCATGTATCATTTCCTCACTGGGCTATTTTCCATGTTGGTACCCTTTGGCTCATATCATCCTGCTTTTCCAACTAGGGTTGTAGCCTAGCAAGTAATAATAATAATAATAACATTAATAATAATAATAATAATAATATAATAATAATAATAATTCTATTACCCCTATTACATCGATCAAGTTTATGATGATCATCATCTAACCTTTCTTAATTATTTATTACCTTGACTTTACCAATAATTCCTTTAGATGATCATTTACTGTAGATCTTTGTCACAATAGTATACAGATTTTAGTAATTGAAAAATTTATCTGGAATTTAGAAACTTCTGGTTCATTGTCGTTTGTTAATTTCATATAGTCAGGTATTGCATTTATTAATTAGAGTAGGAGTTAAACATAGTTACTTCTTTCATGACTTGACTTTAAACTATTGTTCTTATATCCTTCGTTGATAAGAGAAGTTCGGCTTTTCTCTATCCTGCTTTAAATAAGATTTGAAATCTGTTACTACATCCAAACAAGATAAATGTAAGTTTAATAGTAAAATAAAAAAAAAAAAAAAAAACAGGAATGCCATCACTAAAGGCATTATTTTTTCGAAACCACAAAATAACTGAATTGCTCAAAACACTTGTTATGTAGTTGGTGGTTCTATGTATAATAAAGATTTTCAGGCTCAGGTCATCCTCTGGGAAGCCATTTTTTAAAAAAAAAGAAATCAAATTTCCATGAATTTGTATTCTATACCTATCGAAAAACAGATCATTTGGCGACCTGTTTCGTGTCACGTGGCTTTAAAGTGTTATAGCTGTAACCACTGGCGTAACCTATTTGAAGGGTCGAGGGTGAGAATAACTTTTATGTAGTCGTAAATACTGTTTCTTTCTGCGTGTAATTCTGGTATCTTAGTTTCGTTTAATGACTGAATATCTAGTGATGCCTAACATCTGTCTCGTGAGTTACCAACTTCCCTCCAAACATTGAAATGGAGACCCGCACTCTTACGTTATTCTACTCTCGCCTCGGGAATTGTTTAATTTGGAAATATATGTTTTTTTTTTTTTTTTTTTTTTTTTTTTTTTCTGTTGCTGTAACTTTGAAGTTTACAAGAAGAGAAAAGTTTACGTAAATGTGCTGAAACTCTGCAGGGAGGCTCCGAGAGCCTATCAAGGCGCGGAAGGGAGAGAGAGAGAGAGAGAGAGAGAGAGAGAGAGAGAGAGAGAAACATTCGCTGATCATATCAACAATCAACACGAGGCCAAAGTGAGTAAATAGTAGTTATTTCTATTCAATATTACAATAAACACAAGTAATGGAGTCTAATATCGATATAGAAGTGTTCAGAATGGTGTACATTAAAACATTATCAAACATATCGTCAATAACCAAAGTATCTAATTCACTCGTCTTATTAAAAACTTTGAAATTTGATATTCAAAATTATTTTTTTTTCCTTCGGAGTTTCAAATATTTGTTAAATTTGAAAAAAAAAAAATCATCTTCTTGAAACTACTCTGGTGAACGCTTATTTCTTTAGTCTTTTAGTGTAATTCAGCTTATGTAAAATGACTATATAATATCGTAAAAGGGTAATCTATATAAAAAGTGAGGTTATAGGCTCATCGTCATGGCTATCTATCTATTATATTCATCTGTTTGGGATTTTTGGAAAACTTAATTACACGTTGTTCGTATGATATTTGAGTATTTAGGCTACATGCAAATTATGTGAGTCTGGAATATAAAACAAGACAGATTATTTGCTTGTAACAACGGACATACTGACGTACTAACAGATAGAAGACGGACAAGCATATTGCCTTCTTGCGTTCACATATAATTGGCAATGGTTATATAACTGTAACCTTGGAAACAAAGTTTTTATGTAAAGAGCTTTTTTCTCATTGATATTTGTGTTGTTGAGTAGACAGCTCCTTAAGCTTCAAAACTATTATGTTGAACTATGATAACATCTAAAAAAAAAAAAAAGGGAAAAAACACTCGACAGTTGTCCCTTTCTTTGCAAAATGACTGTTTCACCTGAAACGAGGCTATTTGGGAAACTTGAGGTTCTGTATAGATTATTCTTACTTATAAATAACAGAAAACACAACTACATAGATGAGCAAAGATACAACGTAAGTAATTACAGAGCTGTCAATCATAATTTTGAGTAATTTCTTTATGGTTTTACATACCCTCCCCCCCCCCTTCACCCCGAAATATCCTTATTCGTGATGAAAATGTTTCGCTGCAAAGAATATTTGCATATGATTATGATTTTAAGAAGTATTGAGTATCCTGTTGCAGCAGCCCGCATTAAATACTAATGTATTCCTATAGCTACGATCTTCCCTACAGCATAATTTATTATCAGTCATCGAGAGTTTCTCTATTGCAATGGTGGTAGTTTGATGAAACTTAACATTACATTTTCCAATGTGTCATTGGTAATTCTCACATTTTTAATCTTTGTTACCTTCGCCGACTTTATTGGGAACGTCATGTTTTGATACGCGTTTATTTATTTGTTTGTTTATTTATCTATTTAATTGTTTATTATTGTATGCATGTAGGCATGTTTGTTTGTTTCTGATTAGCATAACTTAAAAATTTATTGACAGAATGTCATGAAATTTTATGGGATGATTGGCCAAGCGCCACGGACATTTTGACTAGATTTGGAGAGTGATTAGGTCCAAGGTCAAGGCCAAAGTCGGGATTAGGTTAAAAACTTCTCTTTTCTATATCGTATCAATTATTATTCGGTTTGCATTAAAATAGTGCCAAAATATGTATGATTAAAAGGCCTATTTTATGATATACAAAATAATATATGCAAAGGTATGCGCTCTACCGAGTATCACCGTTCTAGTTTTCATATGTATTCACCAGCGTAAGCAGCCATGCACATCATTAAATTGCATAGCAGTTTTAATGGCCTTTTAGTAGCCTAATGCATTGGACATTACAATACGTCATTGGCTAAAAACAGCTTTCAGCAGGAGATAATAAATAAAATAATTTTATTATCACATTTTCTAAACTTTGTTCTTGTGGATAGGAAATCAGAGAAATTTTATTCAAATTTATATGATTGTAAGAAAAAATATTGAGTAAATTAACTTATCTTATTCCTTTCAAGTAAATGGTGTGAAATTATGAAAGATGCAGCAGAATTCGTTTGAAGTTTTAGGACAGTTTTATTTGAGTTTCAAAATTAATCAAAATGTGCTATTATAATATGATTAGTATTGCTACTTCTTTATATATATATATATATATATGTATTGTAAATTATACATATATATAAATATTTATATATGTATATATATATATATATATTATACATATATATATATATATATATATACAGTATATGTATATATATACACAGTATATGTATGTATATATATATATATATATATATCTACATATATATATATACAGAGAGAGAGAGAGAGAGAGAGAGAAGAGAGAGAGAGAGATTGTGATGTCTGAGAGCCATATCTCTGTTGAAATTGTTTGTATTACAAAGAATTACTTAAATGATGTATGTCTTTTTTTGGGAAAGGAGAGTTTTATTGTATTCTTCTTTAGTTGTAAGATGTGTTTGTTTGTTTGTTTGTATCAACCTCTTGATCATATTCATATTGTATATTTGTGTGTAGTTATTTGTTCTAAAGTTATGATAATTAAATTATAACTATATGGGTGTATGTCATGATATAATTCCATATATACCTAGTGTGTGGAGGAATCCTGAAGTAGGCCTATCAGTTGGGAATTTGGGATAAAAATACATATGACCAGCGCTAAAGTCCCTCTCCATTAAGCTATAGTCA
>NC_090731.1:36685813-36700813 GCF_036898095.1 Palaemon carinicauda | reverse complement strand
AATATTTTGTATATCGGAAGGAAAAATTTCACATATGAATGGACTATGACTGGAAAATTGATTCTAAAATGGGGTTACGAGAAAAACACCATCTCCTAGAATTTGATGTATATAAGGTCGAAACGGTACCCATAAAACAAATCTTTCGGCTCCTTTTGACGGATTTTGAACTTAAAACAATAGATGAAATATTTTGTATTATGCATTATATTAGATACAATTCTTGCGTCAATGGAATTAATCCGTCTGTCTGTCTGTCTATATATATATATATATATATATATCATTATCATCATCTCCTCCTACGCCTATTGACACAAAGGGCCTCATATATATATATATATATATATATCATTATCATCATCTCCTCCTACGCCTATTGAAACAAAGGGCCATATATATATATATATATATATTTCATCATCATCATCATCTCCTCCTACACCTATTGATGCAAAGGGCCTCATATATATATATATATATATATGTGTGTGTGTGTGTGTGTGTGTAAGTGTGTGCTCAAATAAGTTTTGGCAATTTAACAATTTAACGTTTAGTTTTGCAAGTGAAATACTAATTTGAAAAAACATTTTAATTTGCTATTATCCATGTTTATCCTCCAATACTAAAATTATGTTATGTATTGTATCAAAAATGTATATCATCTAGATAATGATATTCAATCTTCACAAGTAAGTGCATAAATGTTATTAAATCACACTGAACAAAATTTTGAAAAATAAATACACCAGTAGAGCATATCGAAAATGTATTTTTTTATATAGGTAAGCAAACAGTTTTGATTTACATCTAGTCTAGTAAATAACTTTCCAATTGCCATGAAGCACCAACCAAGTAAATGACACCAATATGCATTTCAGGTTGCTGTGGGATATTACAAATTTCGATATCAGTTAAAAAAGATATGATATCTCGTCCAAGTGAAATGATATGGGAATGGACATTAATAGGATATGCTCTCATTTTTTTAGGCAACTGGATATTTGGAAAGTAAAACATTTTTCCCATTCTCCAGACATGGTATTTTTTTACCGAACTATCTTGGAAAATTTGAATAGCCACAGATAAACAAATAAATATATTTTTCACCTAATTGTTCCATCACTATGAGATATATGAATATTAGTCATCCAGCTGCCTGTTACCTTTCCACAACAAAATGCTATCTTACTCATTGCTAGATACGGTGAGGAATTGTATGGCCATACAGTTCCTTAAAGCACCTTTGTCACCTTTACCTTCATACAATAGAAACTCTATTTCTCTCACCCGTTCGGAACCTTTTCCTAAAGGGATAAGATAAGGGATAAGATACTGTCCTAAAGCTTTCTCCATCGAGCCAAGACGCGGGAGGGGCAGGTAATGGAGTCTGATGAATCAGCAGGTAGACTTAGAGGCTTCCGTAAACGACCTATCTCTACCTTACAAGGATGGTAAGGTTATAGACATTAATAGATACTTTCGAGCTTGAGCATCCTTCGAACTTCCGTCCAGCAGATTGCAAGGCACGGACGTTTCCAATAGGCCGTCACAACCTTAATGTAGAAGTGCTATCCAACCTTTGTTCAATCATTTAATGTCAACTGCTATTCTCCATTTTTTTTAACAACTCATTAATATTTTGGATCTTTCTTCATTCAATTCTGCCTTCTATTATTCGCCACATTTTTAGATTATTCAGTGTTCCTACTGCATTGATTAAGGACTGTCTTCGTATCAGAAAGCATCTTCCCTCGTATCTTTCATTTAGAGATTATCTTTTTTTTCATCAAAATTTCTCTTTGACTTTGCTTTCCTTTAAAACTTTAAGTTTGATCCTTCTCTACCTTCTGTCCATTTTCACTGTATATTGCTTGTGATTTTTTTCCTCTCTATTCCTGACTACCTTATAATTCGGCTCGTATGCCTGGCCTCTTTTTTTCTTTTGTAATTACGTAATTGGGCCCAAAATATCTCCTTTTTCATTTTTAATGAATGTTATTATTTGGAACAGGCTAACATGTCTCTTTTTATAGTTTATAGTGAAAGACCTATCCTAATGTTATTGGTCTTCTCTTTTTTTTTTTTTTTTTTACAATATTTTATTTTAATTGCTCATTACTAGTCAATTTATTTCCTATCATTGCTGTGCTATTTTCCCTGCTGGAGCCCTTTGGCTTATAGCATCCCTCTTTTCCAACAAGGGTTGTAGCCTAGCTAACAACAACAACAACAACAACAATAATAATAATAATAATAATAATAATAATAATAATAATAATAATAATAATAATAATAATAATAATTTAAATCAGGCTAATAATAATAATAATAATAATAATAATAATAATAATAATAATAATAATAATAATAATAATAATAATAATAATAAAAATAATAATAATAATAATAATAATAATAATCCCTTCACTGACAATTATTAATTCATCATGCATTGCTTTTACCAAAAATTCTGCTCGGAGTCACAAGACACCATCTTGGAATCACGAATCCTCCTAACCTGCTTCTCTCATCTCCACTGCCTTCTCGTCCTCCTCACTTGGTTCGATGACATTTACATTTACATTGTGTCTCCTTTCTCTCAAACTTTATCTTTTTTATTTTTAGTTAAAATTAACGATATCCACATCAATGTTAGTTTTTATGTTTTTTTCTGTATAAACCTAGCTACTTTATAGAAATCTAATAGATTTTTTTTTTTTAATTTACTTGTAAATACCTCAAACTATTATCTACTTCTGCTTTTAGTTAAAGTCATTAATGTACATAAAAGTGACCATTGGCTAATTTGTCTGTATGAACTTAGCTATCTTTTTAGATATATAATAATTTTTTCATTTAATTTTACAAATTATTCTCTTGAAATTTTGAGGACGAAAACGTCCGGAATATTCTAAAAAGCTCTTTCTTGAAGAGAGAGAGAGAGAGAGAGAGAGAGAGAGAGAGAGAGAGAGAGAGAGAGAGAGATAAAAATGTTCTTTACGTTTATTTTCATCCGAAATATCCTCATTCAATATCATCAGTGTACCTCCCCAAAAATTTCCTACATTTTTTCAAGGATAAGGGTGAAATCTACTGCTGCTGATACTATCCTCAAATAGACTCGGTTGGATTTTCACGCTTCCGTGATTTTGTTCACTGTTTAAAATGCTTCTGTAACTGTGGCTCTTTGCTTACCGCTATAACAGAATTGGATTCGAAAATGCAGGAATAGTAAAAATTACGATAATAGAGATTCCAGTTTGGGTCTGAGATTGGGGAATCAAATTTAGTTGAAATAGTTACTTAATTTCCTTCACAATGTTTTTAATGCTCAAATATTTGCTTTTGAATAACATCTTTACTCTAGTATTTTTTTATTATCAAGGGTTAAAGTGTTATATGTCACTCACGAATGGCAGAGCCAGGAGACAGTGACAATGCCATAGCTAGTGGGACAATGCTATAGAGACTGAACGTATATAGGCTACATATCATGAACTCAAGCCCCCTCTCCACCCAAGATAGAACCATTGAGGGCCAGGCAATGGCTCCTGATGACTCATTAGGTAGACATAAAAGCTCCCCAAATCCTCTATAAGGAAATATTCCGAGCTAAAAGGGCACCCCTGAGAGTTGTTGTAAATCTGTCTCACTAAAAAAAATTTTCAATAGCTTAATGGTGAGGGACTTTGGCGCTGATCATATGTCTTTTTATCCCAAGTTCCCCACTGATAGGCCTACTTCAGGAATGTGGATTCCTCCACAAACAAGGTATATATGGAAGTATATCATGGTAAGCACACACACACACCCATACATTTATAATTTAAATTATTATAACTTTAGAATAGATAACTACACACAATATACAATATGAACATGATTAAGGGGTTGAACTAAGGGAGTATACATCACAAACAAACACATCTTAGAGCTAAACAGGAATACAATACAACTCTCTTTTCCCAACAAACACATACAACGTATATGCAATTCTTTCTAATACAAATAATTTTAAGAGAGATGTGGCTTTCATACATCCTTATATATATATATATATATATATTGTATATACATACATACATATATATATATATATATACATATATATATATATATATATACATATATATATATATAATGCATATATATACATATGTATATATATATATATATATATCTCATATATATATACATATATATATATATATATATATCTCATATATATATATACATATATATATATATAGGCAACACACACACACACACATATATATATATATATATAGGCAACACACACACACACACACACATATATATATATATATATATCTCATATATATATATATATATAGGCAACATACACACACACACATATATATATATAGGCAACATACACACACACACATATATATATATATACAAATTATATACATATACATATATATACATATATATATATATATATACATATACATTATATACATATATATATATATATATATACAAATTATATACATATACATATATATATATATATATATATGTGTGTGTGTGTGTGTGTGTGTGTATGTATGTGTGTGTATGTCTGTGTGTGTGTTTTTATATATTATTATTTTTATTATTATTATTTTTATTATTATTATCATTATTATTATTATTATTATTACTAGCCAAGCTACTACTCAAGTTGGAAAAGGAAGATGCTACAAGCCTAAGGGCTCCAATAGGGAAAATTAGCACAGTGAGGAAAGGGAATAAGGAAATAAATAAATGATGAGAACAAATTAAAAATAAATAATTCTACAAACAGTAACACGTCATAACAGATATTTCATATATAAACTATAAAAAAACTTAGATCAGCCTGTTCAGCATAAAAACATTTGCTGCAAATTTGAAGTTTTGAAGTTCTACTGATTCAACTACCTGATTAGGAAGGTCATTCCAACACTTGGTCACAGCTGGAATAAAGCTTTAAGAATACTGTGTATTATTGAGCCTCATGATGGAGAAGGCCTGAATATTAGAATTAACTGCATGCCTAGTATCACGAACAGGATGGAATAGTCCATGAAGATCTGAATGTAAAGGATGGTCAGAATTATGAAAAATCTTATCCAACATGCATAATGAACTAATTGAACGACGGTGCTAAAGATTAATATCTAGATCAGGAATAAGAAATTTAATAGACCGTAAGTTTCTGTCCAACAAGTTAAGATGAGAATCAGCAGCTGTAGACCAGACAGGAAAACAATACTCAAAACAAGGTAGAATGAAAGAATCAAAACACTTCTTCAGAATAGATTGATCCCACAAATTCTTGAAAGATTTTCTCAATAAGCCAATTTTTTGGTGTAATGGAAGAAGACACAGACCTAATGTATTTCTCAATAGTAAATTTGCTGTCGAGAAGCACACCTAAAATCTTAAAAGACGCATGCAAAGTTAAAGAAACATTATTGATACTGAGATCCGGATGTTGAGGAGCCACTATTCTTGACCTACTTACAATACTAATCATATTATACTAGCAGAGGCTGATTAATTTTGAAACCCAAATAATTGTTTCCTAAAACTTGAAACGAATTCTGCTGCATCTTTCATAATTTCACACCAGTCACTTGAAACGAATGAGATAAGTTAATTTATCTTCATATCTTTTCTTACAATTATATAAATTTTAATAAAATTTCTCTAATTTCCTATCCACAAGTACAAAGTTAAGAAAATGTGATAATAAAATGATTTCATTTATCATCCTCTACTGAAAGCTGTTTTTAGCCAATCATGTATTGCAATGCCCAATGCATTAGGCTACTAAAAGGCCATTAAAACTGCGAAGCAATATAATGATGTGCAAGTTTGCTTACGCCAGTAAATACATTTAAAATCCAGATTGGTGATACTCGGTAGAGCGCATATCATTTTGTATATCATGAAATAAGCATTTTAATCAAGCATATTTTGGCACTATTTTCATGCAAACCAAATAATACTTAACACGATATATCAAAATGACGTTTTTAACCTTTTCCTGACCTTCGCCTTGACCTTTGACCTAATCACTCTCCAAACCTAATCAAAATGTCCGTGGCGCTTGGCCAATCAACCCATAAAATTTCCTGAGATTCGGTCAATTAATTTTTGAGTTATGCGAATCAGAAACAAACATGCATACATACATACACGAATGAATAAATAAATAAAAAAATAATTAAATAAATAAATAAATAAATAAATAAATGGATGAATAAACAAATAATTACACGACTATCAAAACATGACCTTCCCAATAAAGTCGGCGAAGGTAAAAAAGATATGAAATATAAGAATTTCCAATGACACATTGGAAAATGTGATGCAAAGTTTCATTAAACCACCGCCGATTGCATTAGAGGAACTCTCGATGACTGATAATAAATTATGCTCAAGGGAAGGTCGTAGCCATAGGAATACATTAGTATTTAACGTGGGCTGCTGCAATAGGATACTCAATACTTCTTAAATCATAATCATATACAAATATTCTTTGCAGTGAAACATTTTCATCACGAATAAGGATATTTCGGAGTGGAGGAGGTGGGGATATGTAAAACCATAAAGAAATTACTTAAAATTATGATTGACAGCTCAGTAATTACTTACGTTGTATATTTGCTCAACTATGTAGATGTTTTTTTTCTGTTATTTATAAGTAAGAATAATATATCCAAAACCTCAAGTCTCCCAAACAACCCCGTTTCAGGTAAAACAGTCCTTTTTCAATGAAAGGGACAACTGAGGATTTTTTTTTTTATACTCAAATATCATACGAAGAACGTGTAATTAAGTTTTCCAAAATTCCTAAACAATGGATTTAATAGATAGCCTTGACGATGAGCCAGAAACCCCACTTTTTATATAAATAACCCTTTTATGATATTATATATCATTTTATATAAGGTGAATTACACTAAAATGTTAAAGAAATATGCGTTCACGTGAGTAGTTTTAAGGAGATTATTTTTTTTTCAAATTTAACAAATATTTGAAACTTAAAAAAGTTTATAAATCCGATTTTTATTTTTTATTTTGAATAATTGCATTTTAAAGTTTTTAATAAGACGAGTGAACTAGATACTTTGGTTATTGACGTTATGTTTGATAATGGTTTCATATACACCATTATAAACACTTATTTATCGATATTAGATTCCATTACTTGTGTTTATTGTAATATCGAATAGAAATAACTACTATTTACTCATTTTGGCCTCGTGTTGATTGTCGATATGATCAGGGAATGTTTCTCTCTCTCTCTCTCTCTCTCTCTCTCTCTCTCTCTCTCTCTCTTCCACGCCTTGATAGGCTCTCGGAGCCTTCCTGCTGAGTTTCATCACATTTACCTAAACTTTTCTCTTCTTGTTAACTTCACAGTTACAACAACAGAGAAGAGCACAGAAAAGAACACACACATATATTTCCAAATTAAACAAATCCCGAGGCGAGAGTAGAATAACGTAAGAGTGCGGGTCTCCATTTCAGTGTCTGGAGGAAAGTTGGTAACTCACGAGACAGATGCCAGGTATCACCAGATATTCAGTCATTAAACGAAACCACAATACCAGAATTACACGCAGAAAAAAACAGTATTTACGAATATATGAGGGTCATTCTCGCACTCGACACCTCAAAGAATATAAATTCATGAAAATTCGATTTCTCTTTTATATAATGGTTCCCCAGAGGATGATCTGAGCCTGGAAATCTTTAATATACTTATAACTACCAACTACATAAGTGTTTTGAGTAATTCAGTTATTTAGTAGTTTCGAAAAATAATGCCCTCAGTGATGGCATTCCTGATTTTTTTTTACAATTAAACTTAATTCATCTTTTTTGGATTTATTTACAGATTTACAAGTCTTACTTAAAGCGGGAGGGAGAAAAAAGTAGAAGTTATCTTGTCAACAATGTGTAACAAAAGAATAGTTTAAAGTAAAGTCATGAAAAATAAGTAACCTGACTATATGAAATTAACAAAAGGATAATGAACCGAATTTTTCTAAAATCCAGGAGATGAGTTTTTCAATTACTGTAAGTAGCATACAATTGTGACGAAGATCTACAGTGAATGATCATCTAAAGAAATTATTAAGTCAAGGTAATAATTAAGAAAGGTTAGATGATTATCATCATAAAATTGATGAATGCAATAGGAATATTAGAATTCTTCTTCTTCTTCATCTTCTTTTTCTTCGTCTTCTTCTTCCTCTTCTTCTTCTTCTTGCTATTATTATCATTATTATTATTATTACTATTATTATTATTATTATTATTATTATTATTATTATTATTATTAATTGCTAAGCTACAACACTAGTTGGTAAAGCAGGATGATATGAACCCAGGCGTACCAAAAGGGAAAATAGCCCAGTGGGGAAAAGAAACCAAGAAAAATTAAACGTTTCACTAACTGTAACAACATTAAAATGAATATTTCCTTTATAAACAATAAAATACTTAACAAAACTAGAAGAAGATAAATTAGATAGAATATTGTTCCCAAGAGTACCATCAAGAATACAGAACTTCTCTTGCAGTAAGAGGAAAATTTATAGTCTGTCAAGAAATTAATTTCATATAGATAGTTACTGTCACTCTTAGGTGATGTTATAGTTTATATTTGACCTTTTTTTTGTAGAATATACAGGAATACGTTCAATATAAATGAAAATATGAAAATTCAATGTCTAATTGAGGAAACAATTCATAGACTTTAGTTGTTCATTGGAGTTAATGCTTTGAGCTGTTGTTATTTTTTAACCATCATGATGATCAAAACTGGGAAATCATTATAAATTGAGTTAACTTTTAAACTCTTGAGCACAAAAAATATGGAGTATTATGCCAATTACGTTAATATATGAAGATTTATCATTATTACTTAATGCTTTTATCATTAGTAAATAAAAAAAAGTGTATAAGTGGACACTAACAAAAGAATGAAATGTTGATATAAATGAAATCCAAATGCAAAAATAAGTTTGAACAGAGAATGTTGGGGATTTTTGAAAACATAAAATAAATAAATATGTTTATATGTGTATATATATATATATATATATATAAACATAGTAAATATACATACATATAATGTATACATATATATATATATATATATATATGTATACTTTATATGTATGTTGTATGTTTATATACGGTATATATATATATATATATATACATATATATATATATATATATATGCGTGTATATATATATATATATATATGTATATATACAGTAGGCCCCGCCATACAACATTAATCCGTTCTGGAGTTGGTATCGTATGGTGAAAACGTCATATAACGGGCAATAGAAAAGTTAATGCGTGAAAAACCCCTGGTAAAAACATTGAAAATTACAATGTAATAAAATACAATACAGTAGTATAGTAAGCACTGTACTACAATATACATATATATAATATACATGTATAGTACTGTACAGTATTTAATTATAAAACATTATAAATAAAAATTATATACTGTACAGTACTGTAAAGGAAAAATTAAATCTTATTTACCTTTGAAGTGACGTGACTTGAGCTGGTAGTGGGTGGAGGCAGAGGGGGAAGTAGACGGTAGATATAAAGATGTATCAATGCTGATTATGTTATGTACACTTAATAATAAATATCTTCTCACTAATAAACACTTAAAATTAAAAATGCTTTTTTTATTATTTTTGTCTTTTGAATTTTTCTTTTATGATTTTTTTTAGAACTTGAAAAATTAGTCTGTTTTAGCTTTTTTGATAGAATCACTATTATCGTCTTTGCTTTCTGACATTTCTCTTTTGAAGAAATATCTATCCAAAGAAGCTTGTTTCTGACGATTCTTCAACATATTCCTAAAATGACTCATGCAATTATCATTAACACTCTGCATAAGACGACTTGTGTGAAGTTTTTCTGGGTGTTTCTTTTCAATGAAACTCGTAAGGTTTTCATACCAACCGATAGCTTCCCTTATTTCTGAAGATGTCGTTTCTTCAGTCTCCCCCTCCCCCCGTCCTTGCCTCCACTAGAGCTGTAATCTTCTTGAATGATCGTCAACTGCATTCCCTCTAACTCCGTTAAGTCTTCAGTCGTAAGCTCCTCCCTGTGCTCCTCGATAAGGTTATGAATGTTAGCCTCATCGACAACAAGCCCCATGGACCTCCCGATTGAAATTATTTCCTCAACATCACCCTCAGGGGCAAGATCATCAATGGCCTCGTCTTCGGTTTAGTGATCGAAACCTTCAAAGTCTCGTTCTGCTACATCAGCTGGCCACAGTTTCTTCCATGAAGAGTTCAAGATGCGCCATGAAACTTCATTCCAAGCTGTGTCGATCATCTTCAGGCATTGAACGATGTCAAAATGCCCCCTTCAAAATTCACGGAGGGTGAGTTGACTGCTTTCAGTCACTTCGAAGCATCTTCTGAACAGATGTTTCGTGTAAAGCTTCTTGAAGTTGGCAATCACTTGCTGGTCCATAGGCTGGAGGAAATGGGTGGTGTTTGGTAGCTGATAGAGAACCTTAATGAAGGAGAAGTCAGGATGAATGATATCCTCGAGGCCAGGAGGGTGAGCAGGAGTATTCTCCAGTACCAAGAGACATTTCAGAGGAAGATCGTTCTCTTCTAAATAGTTCTTGACAGCAGGACCGAAGCAGACATTTATCCACTCAATATATATGGTCGTCGTGATCCAGGCCTTAGCATTAGACTTCCAAAATACCGAGAGGCTCTCCTTCGTGATATTTTCTGCCTACGAGGATTTTCTGATTGGTATACCAGTAGGGGCTTAATATTTAAGTCCTAACGGGCAATTACACAAAATGCGAGTGTTAGTCTGTCCTTCATTGGTATATGGCCAGGAAGTTTCCTTTCTTCAGCTGTGATATGAAAAGGACAGTTTCATCGCCATTAAAAACTTGCTGAGGAATGTAGCCTTCTCTGGAAATTACGTTCTCAAACTTCTTGAGAAACTCTTCTGCTGCTTTCTTGTCAGAATTGGCCACCTCTCTTTGCCTGACGACTGATTGAATACCAGTCCTCTTCCTAAACAGATCAAACCACCCATGAGAAGCCTTAAACTCTTTAGGGGCTTGCTGCGATGTTCCTTTGCCTCCGCCGTCTCTCTGGGCTTCCACAAGATCGGCAAAGATGGCGCTCGCCTTTTGAGAAACTACCGATTGCGTGAGTGTATCACCATCGATTTCCTTCTCTTTAATCCACAGAAGGAGTCTCTCCATCTAATCGTTGATTGAGGTCCTTCCACTGGCAAGGACAGTCATGCCTTTAGAAGACTTACTTGCTTTAATGGGTTCCTTATTCTTAACCCTGGATAGGTACGGTGGGTCGTTTGCGACCCCGAGCGTCAAAAAAAAACAGGTTTTTCTCACGTGACTCACCCCTGTGATTGAATTTGTGGGTGATCGACCTGCAGGAGGTGTCTCCCCTACACGCTCTAGTAGTGTCCAGATGTGCATTGCTGTAGCTGTACTCCTTCCCCGATTTCTGAGACGCGTCGGGGTCGTTCGCGTCCGAGTTTACCCTTCTGAGGTAGTTTGCATAATTATCAAAGTTATTACGTATTATGAAATTGTCGTAGAATGGTGCAACTTGTATAGGTTATCAGTTGTGGAAAGTCTTGGTGGATTGTTTGGCTACCATGTGCATGTTTTTTTTTTTAGTTAAAATGTCGTTCATCACCACGAGGACCATTTTACCGCGAGTGCCCCTTTTTCATTTTTTTTTATTTTTTTGCCAAGTCATTTTTCCGTAAGATATTGCCAAATAGTGTCGTAAAACTTTTGCTTGTTTAGTGTTGGAAAGTGTGTCTAGATGATCTGGCTACCCATGCATGACTTTGTTTTTGTCAGATACGACGTAGTTATTGATATATTGGGTATTTAACTGCGGTTACCAATTTCTGTTTTTTTTCAATATTTGTAAAAATTACTACGTAGTAAGGAATTGCCGTATATTATTCATTTTTTTTTCATGTTTATGTGTTAGAAAGTGTGCCTTGATGGTTGGGCTAACACGTGCATGTCTTTTTTTTTATCTGAGATGTCGTATATTAGAATGTCGGGCATTTTACCGCGAGTGTCCCTTTTTAATTTTTTTTAATTTTTTTGCCAAGTCATTTTTCCGTAAGATATTGCGAAATAGTGTCGTAAAACTTTTGCTTTTTTAATGTTGGAAAGTGTGTCTAGATGATCTGGCTACCCATGCGTGATTTTGTTTTTGTCAGATACGACGTAGTTATTGGTATATTGGGTATTTAACTGCGGTTGCCAATTTTTGTTTTTTTTCAATATTTGTAAAAATTTACTACCTAGTAAGGAATTGCCGTATATTATTGATTTTTTTTTCATGTTTATGTGTTAGAAAGTGTGCCTTGATGGTTGGGCTAACACGTGCATGTCTTTTTTTTTTATCTGAGATGCCGTATATTAGAATGTTGGGCATTTTTCCGCGAGTGCCCCTTTTTATTTGTTTTGCATTTTTTTGCTTAGTCATGTTACCGTAAGGAATTGGCAAGTAGTGTCGCAAAACTTATATTTTTATAGTGTTGGAAAGTGTTTCTAGATGATCTGGCTACCCATGCCTATTTTTTTTTTTAGGCAGATATGGCGTATATATAAGTATGTGTTCGATTTTCCTGTGATTGCCATTTTTTCGTTTTTTCCCATTTCTTTTGAAAATTATTACGTACTAAGGAACTATCACAGAGTAATATTTCATTTATATGTTTATTTGTCGGAAAATATGCCTTGATGGTTTGCCTAGCACGTGGCTGAAATTTTTTTTTTCTGAAATGCCGTATATTAGAATGGCCATTTTTCCACGAGTGCCCCTTCTTATTTGTTTTGCATTTTTTTGCTTAGTCATGTTACCGTAAGGAATTGGCAAGTAGTGTCGCAAAACTTATATTTTTATAGTGTTGGAAAGTGTTTCTAGATGATCTGGCTACCCATGCCTATCTTTTTTTTAGCCAGATATGGCGTATATATAGGTATGTGTTCGATTTTCCGGTGATTGCCATTTTTTCGTTTTTTCCCAATTCTTTCAAAATTACTACGTACTAAGGAACTATCACAGAGTAATGATTCCTCTAGATGTTTATTTGTCGGAAAATTTTGTTTACTTTTTTTTTGATTGAATATCATCAAATTTTTTTAGCTAAAATATTGTTTTACATTTTTTTTTTCGATTTTATTTCCCTTCAAAAAAAATTTTTTGGGTCAGAATTTTAATTTTATAGTCGTAAAATAATCGACTATTATCCAGCAACCCACCATACAATTTTTTGCATATCCAATAATAATTAGATTAGTAAATAACACCTTGAAATTGACATACCTTTCCTACATTTCAAGTGGCACATTAGGGAGTCTGAGTCAGTGTGGTTGGCGGCCATTTTGTGGACATATCCGAAGCGTAAGCTGCCCTATCTATATATATTCTTGTTCCCTATAGAATTTGTGATATTTTGGTATATTTTTACCTGCATAAATATCATATTATATATTAAATATATGTATTTTTTTACGAAATTTCCAAGTACTCAAAAAATTACCTTTAGATATGGCCCCTGATATATATGTAATTTAGAAAATAATGAAGATTTTTTTACATATTTCTATTTTAGGATAACATATGTTTATTCCCTAAAAAAATTAGCCACTTCCTATTTCATTTGGGTACCCAAAAAAATTCATGAAATTTGGACAATTTTTTTTGGCCAAAAAAAGTTACCCTTTTTTTCTCATTTCAGATCTCCACCTCCATGGGTCTGACTTCATCCAAAATACATCAAGATGTGTCCTAAACATTCAAGAATCAATTCCTAAAAGGATTTGTGTATATATGTATAAACTTTTTTTTTATGAATTTTTATGTCAGGTCTTTTTTTTTTTCTACTTAATTTTTTAAAATAGTTATAATAAATAGTTTTTCTGCAGATGAGTAGTATTTATCTTTACAGTTGTTTTAAGCATTCATTGAAGTTTTTTTTGGCAAAAGAAAAAAGGAGGTTACTGCAAAAACTGATTTTTCAAGAATTTTTTTTGGCGTCGGGGTCGTTCGCGTCCGAGTATACCCTTAAAGGGGTGTCCGAGGACCGTACCTATCCAGGGTTAATAATAGTACCAATCATAGATTGGTTACGGCCGTAGGTATTAGCGAGGGTAACGATGCGCATACCTTCATATTTCTTTATGATCCCCAGCTTCGTTTCCATAGTTATCATCTTCTTAATACTGCCTTTAACATCACTAGCAATCTTGGGATCCAAGGCAAACGAATTAAAGTTATAATTAAGGACTAAAATGCACAAAAAATAACAATATCGCAAGCACCCGCACGAGATCAAGTCTTTATGAAATGCACACGAGATTCTGAACTGAGCGCGCGTATGACAAAGAGGGAGAGAGGCCGCATCTCTCTCAAGCATTGTGTGAGGATTTTTGGCTAATAGCGTATCTTAGTGACGCCGTGACGCCGACCAATAGCAGACCGGCTTTTTAGTGACGTATGAAGTGACGTACGATCTTGGTGGTAAGCTACTGACTTGCACAGTTGTACGCGTAGAAACCGCCAATTTTGAGTTTCAGAATTCGATGCTGTAAGGCGGGGGAAATGTCGTAACGAGAGAGAGAAAAAAAATCCTATTCCCCACCGTTTTGTGAAAAAAACGTAAGCTGGGGACGCCCTATGCCGGGGGTCTACTGTACTATATATATATATATATATATATATATATATATATTCAAAAAGGCCCATAATAGAAACACCCAGGAAAATATGAGTAAATCACACTATATTTCAGTCGATAAACATCGCCCTCTTCAGGATGTAAAGTAAAAATGAGAAATACAGTGGAGAGTGACAGTTTATATACGAAAGAAAAAGGGTGTGTTCGATTGTTCTATAGTTGTTATAATTGCTGGAAGG
>NC_090731.1:36665813-36678313 GCF_036898095.1 Palaemon carinicauda | reverse complement strand
ATATTAAATATATGCATGTGTTAATTGTTGTGTAAAATATTTTTTTTCAAACATATAATTCATATCGAAAAAAAAAACGATTTCAGAAGCCGGAAGACGTTGATTAGTTAACACAAAAATCCCAGGTTGATTGTTTCATAATTAGCAATTAATTACAATCTTGACCATTAGTGTCAGTTTGTATCTGAGTCTCTCGTATATTCCAGGTTACTGGACTTAATACAAGAAGATTGCAAACGAGATAAATGACGGAATATTATTGTGTTTATGCACACTAAGGGAGAGCGAGCTTATTCAGGGGTTCATATATCTAAGAAAAATCATTATTAATACCTTGATTATCAGTTTAATCCAGCGCATCCTATCTTATCTGCTACTCCTCTTCAGACATATCATTCGTAATGAATGATTTTATTTTTGAATGATCTGTGATATAAGAGTGATCCCCCTCGTTCTGTCATGGAAAACATTCGATTGAATCATGGTGATTAGTTTATATACAATATCCCTAGATGAATTTGTACGAGTTTTATATTGGTTTTCTATTTATAAATGATTTCATACAATACTATTTTTTTTAATAATGTTAAGAAATTAAGTAAAGTATCAATAATATTGTTGGCCTTGTGTCATTGAACTTACATTTGAGTTATTTTATCATGAATTTTGATAGCAGAATGTTGTTCATTACTATTCCTTTATATATTATTATCAGATTTTATACATGACGTATGAATTTATCTCTCTCTCTCTCTCTCTCTCTCTCTTCTCTCTCTCTCTCTCTCTCTCTCTCTCTCTCTCTTTTCGCCATGATCAGCAAAGATACACTAGTCAGGGTCACCCTTACTTTGTTTTGAGCGATCAAACCAAACTCATCCAGCATTAGCATTGGCTAGGAGAGTGGAGAAAACTGGCCAAACCCAGACATGTATTGTCATATAATAGTTATATCAATGGGTAGCACAATTGAAGCAATGCTTTATATAAAATTAACTATTAGAACACACACACATACACACACACACACACACACACACATATATATATATATATATATATATTCATACTCACATATATATATACATATATATATTTTATATATATATATATATATATATATATATTTGTACGTATATATATATATATATTATTTGTACGTATATATATATATATATATATATACATATATATATATATATATATATATGCATACCTAGGCATATTATAAATTACATTTAAAACTTTGTGTACCTTAACGTATACAATTTTTTCCTCTCTAAAATAGAGACTCACTTATTGGTGGGCAGCTAATCCCCTTAGAACCAATCTGGTTGGTAATTTGTCCTTCTCTGGAATATACCAGGCTCCCGGGTCATATCTGAGCTGTTCACAGCTTCCATTTGACAAATAAAATCCTCTAGTGCTCTAATCATCTATTAAATTCATCGGATCCTTGATCCATATGGATATGCATTGCTAATGTAAATTTGCATTAGAGCCACCAATAGGAAAGTGCATCGTGCAACAAGTTCTCTCTTGCATGATGCATTTCTTTATTTTTTGTAATCATCAAGTGCTTTTCATCTTTTATTTTCTCTTAAAAAACTTCAGCAAAAATTATCTTAAATGAAAAAGGAACAAAATCTAAGCTTATTTCAGTATAACTTATCTCTGTAATAGAATGGTATTTCAATCTACTCTCATCATTACAGTTGATGTCTGATTTAATCAAAGTTGCTGTTGTTTCTCTGTATAGACATTTTTCCACTTACTTTGCTATTATTTTGTTTCTTACGTGCATTAGCTGTCTATCTCCTACACTGGACTTCAATATATGTACCTCCCAATAACAATAAGTACAAAATTCCTAAAATTATCTCTAAGTTTCCGTTTCCGGTAAGGAATATTATAGGGATCTTGAATATGTCCCTACTTACTCTTACTTAGTTAACAATTGTTGTGAAGTCTTCCCTTCTTTCATGAGCTGAACAATTGCAATGAAAAATGTATCCTCTCTGGAAACATCTACCTTTCTACCACTCCTACTTCTTTCTAATTTTTCTTTCAGGTCTAAGTCAATTTTGGCTGGCATTTATCTTCTAGGAGTAAAATTTCAACTGCATTGCCCTATGATATACTGCATCAGCTTGCTAAGTCAACTCTCCAAGCTCTGCACAATTCCAAGATGATTCTTGAAAAAATATCTTTGGACAGGAATCCAGCCACAACAGCAACCTTCAATGTACAGTAAAGACGGTGAAGAGCATACTGAAAGGACGACATGTTTATTCCTAATGATGATGAAGACCTCATCTTTAGCCTCCCTCTTCTTGGTGGCTGCTATGTATTTCTTTACTTACTTGTATTGTTGATTATAGATGCTGCTCTTTTCTTTCTTTCACTTTTGTTTTTCCATCTTCAGCACCCATAGCAATACGATATAGCATACACTTAAACTAACATTTATATTTAGTATCCCAATATCTGAATAATTAGGTTTTTGATGCGGATTCATTAAATAAAAATCAAAGGACTGAGTCCTCACTTTGGAAATGTAAAGATCACAATTTGACACGATAGCTAATACAAGTCAAGGGGTAAATCTGATGCCAAATATAACGTAAGTTTTGGAACACAAAATGGGATAAGAATAATAAAGGAAAAATGCACCTTTAACAATGGTCGCATTGCCAAGATCAATACGAAATGACATTGAAACTGAAACAGAAATAAGGTTAGTTTACAAAAGAATTTATTGATAAGAAACAAAAAATCTTTGATTTGAGAATGCTTGTAAGGGAAAATGAAAACGCTGTTGCCATGAGCACTGAGAAAACTTCAGCAAGACAAGATAAAACAGCTAAAAGCAAAGCAAAAACCTTGTAAATTTTGAGAGAGAGAGAGAGAGAGAGAGAGAGAGAGAGAGAGAGAGAGAGAGAGAGAGAGACCAATTAGAACAAAATATCTTTGTCATGACTGTATAAAGCTAGATAGAATGATTAATTATTCCATATAGAAGATTTTCTGTCCTTTCAGAAATAGATTTAAAAAGTTGATATCTGAAGACGACGAATAGACATTTAATTAAAAGTCAGTTTTGGTTGGGAAAGTGTCAGAGAATTACCCTTGCATGTCCAGATAAGAGACCCCAAAGTTTGAAACTGTCAATAAATCTATTGTTAGCTTGTATAACGTTAATGATTTAGCAAATAAGCGAGGGGAATTACCTTTGATGAACCTGTACATTAATTCTGAATGTTATCTAAAATCTGAAGTACGAGAATTCCAAACAACGTCCCTTCAAAAAGGAAAAGGAAATGCGTATTGAAGATTAACGCAAAACTAGATTACATTGAATGATAGTGGGATGAAAGACACAAGTTGACGGACTAAAGGAAAGTGGAATATGTTCCCTCACAAGTGCAATCCTTTCTTCCAAGTATCTAGAAATTGTAAAGGTAACAGTACACTGTTAATATTACGGTCATCATCCCGTAAAAGATAGTAAAGAAGTTGGGTAAAATTACGGTCGCCTGTATTTTACTGAAAATTATATTTTCACGGAGATTTTCATTTTAAAATTACGTTTTCCTTAACAATGTAGCAACTAATTGTTCTATCATAATCATGATTGCAAAGAGAAGGTTACAAATTACTGTTTTAAAAGGAAAAACAAAGAAGAGCTGTAGTTTATATTACAAGTAGAACATGCTTTTGCCGTCTGGGAAGCTTTATTCTTTTTTTTTTTTTAAATGCCAAGTAAGCCTCCAAAAAATGCAAGAATGAAAAAAAAAAAAAACAGTATTGCGTAAATTTCTCGATAGCTCAACGATCAGTCAGCTGAGAGATGTAAACATCAGCAATGTGGTTCCTGTGCACAGTTTTCCAGTAGATGATGTAGATCACATCATTGGAAATTATCTAGTGATGAAAAAATAATTCATTCTTACTTAAAATCATACGGATAACGCATTGTTAGTAGTAATGAGATCAGGCTTAAAGTCCAAGGCTATCTTTAACTTTTAGTAATTAACCAAATGAAAATAGTATCAATATTGGCACAATTCTCTTACTTAAAGGCTCACTTGGGCACATTATTCTATCTTATTTATCTCCTTACTTTTTTTTAAAGTTTTAATAGTTTATATATACAGATCTATTTCAATGTTGTTACGGTTTTAAAATGGTTTATTTCAATAGTTCATTAATTCTCTTGTAGTTTATCTATTTCCTTGTTTCCCTATCTCACTGGGCAATTTTTCCCTGTATGACCCCTTTGGCTTATAGCATCCTGCTCTGCCAACTAGAGTTGTAGCTTAAAAACTACTACTACTACTACTACTACTACTACTACTACTACTACTAATAATAATAATAATAATAATAATAATAATAATAATAATAATAATAGAAATAAAAATAACATTAATAATAATGATAATAATAATGATAATGATAGCAAATTTCAATTCCGTTTAAATAAGAGTATGCTAATTAGGTCTTAGAGATAAAATAAGGGTAATCTACATTCTTTAAAACATAATAACTTAAGAGTTGAATGACTATTGTTTTACGCAATTCATGATAAAGTAGCTAAATCTAGTAAAATTTGATTTTCCAGTAATGACGCATTCGTGGAATAGAGTCGAGCAAACAGTATTATCAAACATTTCCCATTTCAAAGTGATGTTATTGAAGATATCATTGGTAGTGATGAAATGTTTGACGAATTATATGAATAAGATAATTCCCTAAGGAGATTAACCTGTATTTTGTGCAAGGCTTAAGCATAAACCTTAAACCTAACAATAAAAACCTTTGAAAAAAAAAAAAAAAAAAAAAAAAAAACATTTCATTAACCTAGATACGATTGATCCTTTGACAGAAACATCAAAATAATAAGTGTTGACTAAAGATTAATAGTAAATTAACTCGTTTTCCAGAAGTTAACATAGATTTATATATTCCAATAATCTATTTTTAGGTTCTAATTTTCAAATATTCAAAAGAGCTTTATTTAGGGATTGAAGATTTATCCGATTCCTTTGATTCCCAGTCGCTCTTTTGCACTTTTCGCAATAACGAAGATTCCGAACGAGTCTGTTGATTTCAATCTCTTTCCCCTGATGCTCCTCCATATGGTTAAAGGTTACATTGAATCTCTGTTACGATGTGAAGAAGAGAAGGCGAAGGAAGGCAAATATGATGAAGGGTTTAGATAGTGTTAATCTCAACTGATGAGTGGTTGCTCATTAACAAGAGCAAGAGAGAGAGAGAGAGAGAGAGAGAGAGAGAGAGAGAGAGAGAGAGAGAGAGAGAGAGAGAGAGAGAAAGAGAGAGAGAGAGAGACAGACAGACAGACAGAGAGAGATATGAACTGATGGATTGATTGCTCTGAAACTTGTCAGAGAGAGAGAGAGAGAGAGAGAGAGAGAGAGAGAGAGAGAGAGAGAGAGAGAGAGAGAGAGAGAGATCAACTGATGGAATGGTTGATATGAAACCTTTCTGACATTCCAAAATTACTCTATAAAAAAGGCAAATCCACATCTGATACAATGGGAATATCCGTAACGTAGAGGCAGGAGATTTGATCCTTGCGCTGTGTGGAAAAGAAGTAGAATCTTTTATGTAATATATTTGAAATAGACGATGATTATACAGCAAAAATGTGCAAAAAGCCCAAAGCATTTTAAACTTTGAAAAATAAACATTGATTTCCGTCATAACTGTGATGAAAACGTAAATGGAATCTATATAAAAAAAAATGATTATTGCAATTAATCCAATTTATTGACAGTGGATTCATGTAGAACTAGGGAAAATAGACGAATAGGAATCACATTTTTGTAGATATCCATAAATTGTAAGAGACTGAAAGAATTTGATGATTCTTTTAGAACACGGCGTTGAATTAACTTATAAATCAGCAATCAATCTAAAGCCACATTTAAAGGTTTAAAGGCTGCTTATGGTTGTCAGAGGCAAGGAACAGTGACATTACCCTTTCGAGCAGGACCATGCCTTAGAGACTGACCATATACACATATGATCAGGGCCGAGGCCCCTCTCCACCCATGCTTGGACCAAAGAGGGTCTAGCAATGGCTGCTGATGACTCAGCAGATACACCTATAGGCTCCCCCAAACCCCCCATCCTTAGCTCAGAAGAATGGTGAGATTGCAGCGAACAAAGAAACTAACGAGATTGAGCGGGACTCGAACCCACGTCTGGCATTCATCATTCACTGAAGTGTGATAAGCCAAGAGTAGGTTGTGACTCAAAAGTGGGATGAAAGCAACCGAGTAACTTTTATTACGGAACATCAGAGTAAATATACATCAATTGTGAGCTAAAAGGTCATATCATATAACAGGCTGTTTCCTGTTCAACCAACAATGGTTTCTGTTAACATTTAATGGTGAGAAAAACAGACAAGTGGATTCAGATCATTATCACTGCGAGGGGAGAGCGAAGATACAAAGAAGACTATCTACAAAAAAAGAGAAATGTCGTTACTATGTACGATCATGTGATACATGTTGGTACATGCCCCCCCCCCTAAATATGATATAATGTAAGTTTCTTTACGGCATCCCTAAGTCTGGAGTGGTAGTAGCAAAACTCCGGCCGATGGGTGGCAGTAAGTGGCTGTAAAAGTCGTTGATTAGGACGCGACCGAGTGGTGGGTGATGGGTAGCTTTGTTTCCGCTCCGGCTCGTGACGGGGCCAGCGTGTATGTCGTGCGGCATTCACATCGGCTTCGGTTGAGGTTGAATATATGTCCTCTTTGTCAGGAGTGGAGGCGTTGATGGAGGTCTTGAAGGTCATGAAGTGGTTGTCCTTAAGGGCGTCGGCTTGGTCATCAAGTACTTTATGGGTAAACTATCGACATCGGGTATGGCAGCGCGTACAGTTTCGGGAAAACGGCGTACCAAAAAGGGCACGAAGTAGGTTCACCTCACTAGGAGAGCCATCTGCGGCAGGTTGCAGGTGAACGATACTGGTAATTTCCTTAGGGCAAGCGAAGCCCTTTGGTCCCCCATCGGTTGTTGAGAGAGCTGAGAAAGCTTTGCTATACGGGTGGCTGGCGACAGCATGTACTGCTGCTGAAGGTATGTTTTCAGGGCGTCATAGTAACGGTGAGGAGGGGGAAGGGGGTGTGTAGGAGGCCAGAGGAGTGAATCACTCCAGGCTCACCTATGTGACGAACCAAGAGTTGGTTGTAACTCAAAGGCTGGATAAAAGCAACTGAGTAACTTTAGTACAGAACATCCGTGTAAATATACATCAATTGTGAGCAAAAAGGTCATAACATGTAACAGGCTGTTTCCTGTTCAACCAACAATGGTTTCTGTTAACATTTAATGGTGAGAAAAACAAACAAGTTGATTCAGGTCGTTATCTCTGCGAGGGGAGAGTGAAGATACAAAGGAGACTATATACAAAAAAGAGAAATGTCGTTACTATGTACGATCCTGTGACACATGGTTTGTGCATGCGGCCCCCCCCCACACACACACACACACACATATATGACATACTGTACGTTTCTTTACGGCACCCCGGAGTCTGGAGTAGTGGTAGCAAAACTGCGGCCGATGGGCGACAATAAGTGGCTGTAAAAGTCGTTGATTAGGGCGCGAGCGAGTGGTGGGTGATGGGTAGCTTTGGCTCCGCTCCCGCTTGTCACGGGGTAGTCCTGTATGTCCTACGGCATTCATATCGGCTTCGGTTGACATTGAATAGGTGTCCTCTTCGTCAGGATTGGAGGCGTTGATGGAGGTCTTTAAGGTCATGAAGTGGTTGTCCATAAGGGCGTCGGCTTTGGTCATCAAGACTTCCATGAGTAAACTATCGACATCATGTATGGCAGCACGTACAGGTTCTGGGAAACGGCATACCCAAAGGGCACGTAGTAGGTTCACCTCACGAGGAGAGCTGTCTGAGGCAGGTTGCAAGCGAGCGATACTGGTCATTTCCCTGAGGGTGAGCAAAGCCCTTTGGTCCCCCAACGGTTGTTGAGAGAGGTGAGAATACTGCTGCAGAAGGTATGTTTTGAGGGCGTCATAGTAATGGTGAGGAGGTGGGGGGAGGCAGGAGGAGCGAGTCACTCCGGGATCACCAGTGTGACGAGCCAAGTATTTTGTGACTCAAAAGCGGGACGAAAGCAACTGATTAACTCTTAGTACAGAACATCAGTTTACATATACATGAATTACGGGCAAAAAGTCCATAACATATAACAGGCTGTTTCCTGTTCAACCAACAACGGTTTCTGTTAACATTTATCGGTGAGAAAAACATAAAAGTTGATTCAGGTCATTATCAGTGCGAGGGGAGAGCGAAGATAAAAAGGAGACTAGATACAAAAAAGAGAAATGTCGTTACTACGTACGATTATATGACACACAGTTGGTACAGAAGTTACCACATCAGCCACCACTATCCTATCGCCATATTTTCGGCAACGAAAGGTCAGTTAAGGTAGAGACTTGGTATCTCCTGGATAAGAAGATGATTACCCTTAATATTAATAAGTATGGATCACTTGTGTTATTGAAAAAAAAAAAGGGTTGCACTTACAAAAGCATTTTTAATCTCTTCGATTAGATAATACTCATCTATGTAAACCAAGTTGGAATTGCACTGAAAAAAAGTACTGTTTATTTAGCTGGTCTTGTATAAGTTTTGATAAATATAACTTTTCATATCAAGAAACAGAAACATCACCTAGTAAAGAATACAGGTGAACTACCCTTGAAAAAGTTATGGTATTATAAGGAATGGTGCTCTATCTTCACAATTTTCACCGATTTTTTTTTTTTTTTTTTTTTTTTGCAGTTCTTCCTTTCTTTTTTTCCAAGAACAATTACGAAATATTTCCAATGATAAATCTATCAAATCATCAAACAAACTAAAAGAGAGTATAAACTATTACCCCGTTTTACAAATCTCTGATTTGGAGGAGGGCTTTAATTTGGCGATGGGTAACAATGATGGGGGAGAATGAATTGTTCTATTTCAAATAACAAACTTGTACGATGCAGTGGCTTATTAGGAGTAGCAATTGAACAAAAGCCAGATGAAGCACTACCAATGAAAAATTTTGGTCCATCCCTGCAAGATTTGGTGAATTTCTGTGAATTGTACCCATAAAGCTTATAGCTAATAAATCTATATATTAACTATAAGCCATTTTTTCAATTGGAAATGTACATATATATAGAACTGTTCCTTTACATAATTTCGAGTTAAAATAATCAATGATGAAAAAAAAAATAGAAAGAAAACTATAATACAACAATAAACACCACATTTTATGATTTATTCTTCCTCTTTTGATTAGTAGTGTTATTACTTTGTTTATTTTCTTTTGTGCTTAGGACTATTCATGTCGGAGAGAGTCCTTTTCTCGTTGTTCTTCCCTTCTTTCTTCATCTATTGGGAAGTCGTAACATGATTATGATGAATTATTCCCAATGGTTTCAGGATTAGCCCTGGATAGCATCCAGAAAAATTATTCAACTTTTTTCTAAAAACAAAACTACATTCTACGTGTAATCTTGTTGAAAATGAAATACATTGTACGTTTTACTGAAAAAACCCCATCGGAAAATAGTCGTATAATAATCAATTTGATGCATAAATAAGCAACTACATATTTTAATCATAAAAGCAGTACTATTCACCATGGAAATAGTCATTCATCCAAAATATTAATATGTGTTTGAACCTTTGAATCTGATTCAAAGCTAAAAGGAAAATTAAACATAAAACGTCCGTCGTAAGAATCCAGTTTATTGGATTATATCCAATATTCGATTTTAGATCTTATTGCGTGAGGATGAACTGAAATCTTTTTGTTCTAGCCGGACGCAGAAAAGAAAATATATAAATTTCTTGTTATATAAAAACTCGATAACAAAGGAATCATTAATTCATGAGAAGGGAAGTAACTTTGACCACTAATACTTTATATATATATATATATATATATATATATATATATATATATATATATATATATATATATATATATATATATATATATATATATGTATATATTGTGGATGTCCAATTTTTATTCATTCTATTTTTGTTGTTGTTTGCCAAACCCTGAAAGAGAGAGAGAGAGAGAGAGAGAGAGAGAGAGAGAGAGAGAGAGAGAGAGAGAGAGATTGTGTATGTGTGTGTCAGCGAGCGAGAGGTAGTTAGTGTATTGATTGTTTGTTGTAAGAAAGACTGTTGGTATAATTGACTGTTTGCTTACTTTTTAGCTAGGTTAAGACAGTGGTAAATGTTTCGAAGCGAATGCTTTATTTTATTGACTGAGACTTGAGGCAGTTGTGCGTGTGTGCCCGCTGGATTTATACATTTATTTGATTCAACCAGCGTTGGAAGTGATTGTTTATTTCAGAGTAAATACAGTTCTATTTATATATGCTACGAGTGATTCTGAATAATATAAACCGTTTATTATTTATCTTTGGTTTTAGTGCTGTAGTTTAGTTAGCTAGGAGTGTTCGTGTTTTTCTTTTTTCATTTGCAAGCCATAATTTCTTCTTTGTAAAGTTATCTTTTTATGATTATTGGCCAATTGTTGCGGACCTGGAATACGATTATTATTTTGATTTTGATTTGCTTGCCCTGAGTGATCTTATTGATATTGATGCCACAATGACCCAGCCCGTCCGAAGGAGTTTCCGGTTGGTTACTGATGATAAAGATTACGATGATTACGATGATTAATTAACTGTCCCCGGAATAGGAAGTGAGTGTGGCACAGTTTGACTCTGGGTAATGCCATTTGCCAATAAGTTGTGGCAGTGGGCCTTGTATGGACGACGGTGTCCACACACAGTCATACATACAGTATTTATACATATATATATGTTCTACAAACTTTGCTGTAATTATTATTTTAGTTTTAAGTGCATTGTGTTCTTGTGTTAGATGTGTCAGTGTGAGGTTTTGTAAATGTATTTTATATCGAGTATTGGCTTATTTTAATGTTACATGTATTGATTTATTTAGTTTCGAGTATACCAATAAGTTTAATTGTTGTTGATAAAGGGTTAAGTGATTATTCTAATTTAAGGGTTTTAGTATTAAGCATTAATAATAACTGATATTTGGACGAAGGAATTTAGTATTAAGCGATCATTATAGTTGTAAGGAAATATATTTGTAAGGTTATGCTTTGTTTTTATTCCCTTCAGTGCAAGAGACCAGTTTATGATAACGTAAGGAGAAAGTTTATGTTGAGGAGGCAATTGTCTGTTAGTGATCTAGGGTGTGGGGGTTGCTTTTGTGAGCATCCTGCCACACTATTTTGGTGCCCAAACAGGGACTGCCGAGGTGGTATTGACAGCTGGACTCTTAGAAAAAGTACTGATAAGAAATTAGATTTAATATTGAAAAATAATATGGAAGAGCAGAACAAACTATTATGGGAGGAATTGCGGTTGGCTAAGGAGAGTGAGGAGAAACTGTTGTTAGAGAATGCGAGGTTGAGTTGTGAAAATGAGGAGATGTGAAAGGAACTAAAAGCGCTAAAGGGAACTGTATAGAGAGTGGAAGATGGTGTTTATATGAGGAAGTGAGAGAAAATGGAACAAATGGAAGCTATGATGAGTCAAGTAATGGGAATAAAGAAAACGTTCATGGGTGAAGGTGCAGTCGGAGGAGTGTCTTCTTCTTCAGGTAATGGCTTGATAGTGGAACAGAAGACTAAGGTAAGTGATGATGTGGAAGGTAGTGATAGTGAGATTGTAGATAAGGGAATTAGGCTTAGTAAGGATGAACAGAAATGTGATTGGAAGAATAAGAAGAAAGGTAAAAGTAACGTGAAGAGGGAAAAGAAGAAAGGTCAGGGTGAGAGTGAAGATGATTATGAATAGTGAAAGTGGTAAGTAAGAAAAAAGTACGAAAGGAATGATTAAGGATAGGAATTTGAGCGTTGAATTAGATTCTTTATATCCAAATGAGGAAGAAGGCAACAGCAAGGGATTAGGCAGTGACGTTAGTAGTGAGAAGGAAGTTGAAGTTTGTAAGATAGTGGTTATGAGAAAAGTACCTAGGTGTGACAGGTTTAATAAACATAGCAGTAGGAACATGTATGACTTTTTGGGTGAGTCTTAAAGGTTCTGTCAGGCACAGTATGGTGATAGTAAGAGAGTTTGAGGTAGGGAGTTAGGAGAATATTTGACAGGGTATTTGTTGACGATGTACGGTGTGATAATGTTTGTAGGGGATGTTGATTATGAAGGTGTGAAAAAGAGAATAATTTAACAGGTAAAACGTATGAAAAGGAGTGTTAGGTATAAGCGTAAGAATGATTTTGACGATGCATGGATAAATGTAGGAGAAGCAATATCAATGTATGTATGTAAGTTGGAAACTTTAGCTAGGAAAAAATATGGGGATGAAGGCATAAATGAGAATAAGGAATTAATGAAAAAAGTTTCTTGCTACTGTACCTGAGGATGTTGCTGTTTATT
>NC_090731.1:36645813-36650813 GCF_036898095.1 Palaemon carinicauda | reverse complement strand
TCCCATGCCTTTTATCAATACAAAAAACTACGTCCCTCATAATTGTACAAGTTCCTCTCAATAACAATTGATCTGAATGCCCTTTGACTTTCATGATGACCTGTTAGATTTTATGGTTTTATATAGGATTTCCTTTTATAATCTAATTGTAAGAAATGATATCGGCGTTGATGACCTTCAATGGCGGGATGACAGAAAGGTCGAAATCAATCAATCAATCGAGGACATCCTGGGCAAAATAGAATTTTCGATTTTTTTTTACTAGGGCCTAGCCGGTGAACACATGTTATGTAAATTGAATTCATATTGATATACTTCCTTTTATTGTACACATTTAGATTACAATAGTTTTTTTGTTTTTTTTTTTTTTTTCATTTTCATGTCAGAATGGAAAGGCAAATAAGTTCAAGAAAACAGATAGTCTCTGTCTATCACTGGCACACCACGTTACCATGGCAACAGTCACTGTTCCCTTAATAGCATTAGTTAACAAACAGTGTTAAAAACAAACGCAATTTTAATCTGAAATTCTCCGTTAAAATATACTTTTCTGAACAGTATTTCAGTAAAATACAGGCGATCGTAATTTTACCTTACTTTGTTATTTTCTTCTACTGAGGGGTGACCGTGATATCAATCCTTATCGTCCATATATGCTTATAATATGGAAAAAAATCCTGGAATAAATGTTATCAGATGCCGTTTTTTTAATGCAAATTTATAACAGTGAATAGCGCAAATCATCATGTATATCTGAAATCAAGAATCTATATAGTGAATTCCCAGTAATCACTGGTAGCTGTTATAAATACATAAATGCAGGCCACCGAAAAGGGTAAAAAAGCACAATGATTCTCGGAAGGTTTCTTTCCCTCCTAAGTTCAATGGTTTTCCAACCCTGTCTTTCTTCCGGTGTTGATATTATCGTTAATTTGATAAATGAATCAAACAAAATTAAAATAATTTATACAAAATTTAAAGAAAATACAGGAACTACTCTGGCACAAGCTTTCAATGTCAAACGGAGTTATTTCAAAGCATCTCTCTCTCTCTTTCTCTCTCTCTCTCTCTCTCTCTCTCTCTCTCTCTCTCTCTCTCTCTCTCTCTCTCTCTCTCTCTCTCTCAATGTTAAGCAAACAGAAATGGGAAAATAATATGTAACTCAATATGAAGGAAACATACATAGGGAAATACTCCAGCAACTGTCTAACAATGCATTAAACCTATCAGCCAATTAGTCCAATGCAAGACTGAAATCATGTGCAACTCCTCTTTCCGAGTCACAATGAAACCCATCAAAATCCGCTCCAAGCTGCATTGTCTCTAGTCTAACGTCCTTCGTTCGTGAATGTTTTTTTTTTTTTTTTTTTTAATCTAAATCAATGATACTGTTTTCAATAAACGCTCCAATCACCGTTCGTCGTTTGAGTGTTGTAATTGGCATTGCTTGGATATGTTTGAAGGAAATCTCTCGCAAAAGAAACGTTAAGGGACGAAAATGTTATGTAACACGGTTGGATTGTTAACACACATACATAAAGGTTACGTGAATCGGTTGAATTTTTAACACATATACGTAAAAGTTACGTAACTCGATTGGATTGTAATTACTAGTCATAAATATCAATAGAAATTAAGAAAGAATATGGAGGATTAAATACTATATACCATTGAAGATTAACTAGCTTTGGTATACATGGGGACACTTCTATTTATTTCCTTATTTCCTTTCCTCACTGGGCACTTTTCACTATTGGAGCCCTGCGGCTTATAGTATCCTACTTTTTCAACCACGGTTGTAGCATAGCAAATAATAATAATATTAATAATAATAATAATAATAATAATAATAATAATAATAATAATAATAATAATAATAATAATAATAATAATAATAATAATAATATCATGATTATTTGTATCATTAATCTTATTAAGAAATAATAGAACTAACTTTGCTATTCCCAAGAAAATTCATGGTAATACCGTGGTGTTGTTAAGTAAATAACAATATTATTTTCTGTACAACACTTCGAAAAATTGATTATAATAGGTTTGATTACATATTTTCAAGCTCAGTGAATTTACATAATGATAAAAATCCAAACGTTCCCTATCATTAGGAACTCTGGAATGTGAAATACTTAGATAATGATGATGAGATTTTTTCTATATTTTCATGACGTATAATTATGTACATATGTCAATTACGAAACTCAAGAAAAGAGTTTAAGTTATATTATTCTGGTGGTTTATAAATAAGGTTCCTATTTCTCAAACTTTCCATTAAACTCAATTAAGCTATAATTCAATAACAGCAAGTAATATGCCTAATGAGAACTTAACCTCTGTAATTGAATAGAAATTTTTTGACCTATTTGTTTGTGAACGAATTATACTGGACTAGAGGATGATGCTAAGTCAGTCGCTATCCCATTATGTACAAATTGTACTCGAGTATGTCATAAAAGGAATGCAAACATTTGCTAACCATAATATTTCATAGATGTTCAAAATACCGGAGTGACATTTTAAATCACACACACACACTCACACACACACACACACACACACACACACACACACACACATATATATATATATATATATATATATATATATATATATATATATATATATATATATATACATGAACAATAGTACCAGGGTTATGATATACATGTTTATTACTAAACTTTCTGAAAATCTATTTCCATCATCCGAGTCTAAAAAGTAGAGAACAATGTACAAGTTAAAACATAAATATTTATAATGAAAATTGAAAATGAACACTAAAACTTTATGAAATAAAAGTAAGAATAACTTAAAACTATAAAATTAATCTAAATACACAATAAAAGATCAAAGCGCTATCGCTGCAAACTCAAGTAAATCAAAATTAATCATAAAGTACGTCATACGTTGTCCAGACCAGGTTTGGTTTAAGTTGGTGTTGAAATATTGCCTCCATTATCACAAGGTCGAGGCTACTCGGCAAAGTGGCCCAGATGGAAAAATTATCCTTCGATACTGGGAGGTGTTCACTTATATATATATATATATATATATATATATATATATATATATATATATATATATATATATATATATATATATATATATATATATATATATATATATATATATATACCTCCATTTCCTATCGAAGGATTCCTTGATAAAATAGAGAATTTCCTTTGAAGTCTGTAATATATTTTTGAGGGTCAATAGTTATGGCAGCTAAATTTATGCCTCTCGCTGACAGTAAATCCTTCCTATGTCCATTTGCACTTTATTTATTACACGAAGAAACAAGTCCTGAACAAAAGTCAAACTAGATCAGCAACTTTCTGTTTCAATACAACTTTAGAAAGTCATAGAAATACAGTTGGATAATCACATTTAGAAATCCTTAGTAAAAATATCCAGAATACAATATTCTGAAATTTTCCTGATATGGAACTCGAAAATTGCTCGGGTCAGTTATGTTATATTTACACAAAAACACATATATGTATTCACACTTATATGTTAGCTTATACATATTGTATGTATATACATATTCATATACATATAAATATATATATATATATATATATATATATATATATATATATATATATATATATATATATATATATGTATATGTATATATATATATATATATATATATATATATATATATATATATATATATATATATATATATATATATATATATATATTTATATATATTATATATACACACACCTACATATATATATATATATATATATATATATATATATATATATATATATATATATATATATACATAAATATATATATATATATATATATATATATATATATATATATATATATATAAATATATATATATATATATATATATATATATATATATATATATATATATATATATATATATATACATATATATATATATATATATATATATATATATATATATATATATATATATATATATAGATATATATATATATATATATATATATATATATTATATATATATATATATATATATATATATATATATATATATATATATATATATATATATATATGCAGAAGAACCACAGTGAAAATGAAAATACGGAATATACACTTAAGTCCTCTGAGGAAGTAACACGAAACTAGTCAGGACTTAAGTGTATATTCCGTATTTTCATTTTCCCTGTGGTTCTTCTGCATCTGAGCATCACGTTTTCCTGTGATTTTTATGCATATATATATATATATATATATATATATATATATATATATATATATATATATATATATATATATATATATATATATATATATATATATATATATATATATATATACATATACCAAGGAACTTCCACCAATTTTGGGGGGTAGCCGACACCAACAATGAAAAAACAAAAAAAAAGGGGACCTCTACTCTCTACATTCCTCCAGCCTAACAAGGGACTCAACCGAGTTCAGCGGGTACTGCTAGGGTGCCAGAGCCCACCCTCCCAAATTATTCACCACAGATGAATCTTCATAATGCTGAATCCCCTACTGCTGCTACCTCCGCGGTCATCCAAGGCCTCGGAGACAGCAGCAGGGCCTACTGGAACTGCTTCACAATCTCTCGCCATTCATTCCTATTTCTAGCACGCTCTCTTGCCTCTCTAACATCTATCCTCCTATCACCCAGAGTTTTTTTCACTCCATCCATCCACCCAAACCTTGGCCTTCCTCTTGTACTTCTCCCATCAACTTTTGCATTCATCACCTTCTTCAGCAGACAGCCATTTTCCATTCTATCAACATGGCCAAACCACCTCAAAACATTCATATCCACTCTATCTGCCAACTCATTTCTTACACCCGTTCTCACTCTCACCACTCCGTTCCTAACCCTATCTACTCTAGAAACACAAGCCATACTCCGTAGACACTTCATCTCAAACACATTCAATTTCTGTCTCTCCGTCACCTTCATTCCCCACAACTCCGATCCATAT
>NC_090731.1:36637922-36645313 GCF_036898095.1 Palaemon carinicauda | reverse complement strand
CTACAACTGTGTGTGTGTTTGTGTATGTGTAGATTGCCTTACCTTGTGTAAGACACGGGCTCTTGCGTTGGCAGCCCGTAAAGATACTACAGTGTCTTTTGTAAAAAAAATTGGATACATTTTAGTTTTAAATGGGATTTTTTTTTTTAATATACTGTATGATTTTTAATTTTAAATAACTTATTAATAATATATGATATAAGTATCATATCTTGTATAATATCATTATCGTTTTGTTTCTTTGCAAAGAAAATATACTTTTCTTTGTATAATAATAGTAGTAATAGTAATAAGGATAACATTAATAATACTAATACTAATACTAATACTAATACTAATTTTAATACTAATACTAATACTGATGCTGATACTGATACTGATAATAATGATAATATTAATAATGATAGTTATATATCCAAAAGGTAATAGGAGAATAGTAAGATTCGTTAGTTCCAACACATCTTAAAAGGGTTTCTACAACTTAATTAAGTTTGAAATATAGTAAAAGACAACATAATAAAGAGCAAGTGTCTATCTAATAATTAATATATATATATATATATATATATATATATATATATATATATATAAATTTGGGGTCAGGCCATGTCGTCCTGATGGAAGTTCCTTAAAGGTAGCTTCCTAGGGTATATTTGACTACAGTGATATTCCCAGAAAATTTTACCTTAAGGTATCCAGAATTCTAACTCCTGGAGTGAGTATCCCTAAATAATCTCACAGGGATATCGTATAATATCAGAGAACATATTCTTGACGTGTCACATAGCTATCTTCACCCCGAACAGTATTAACGCTTCGAGGGGTTACAGTGACAAGAATCTGAAACGAGAATGAATAGAAAGCCGCTCATAAGGCATCTCTCCTATTCCGTTTCCAGTGTGTATCTGATAAAGGCGGAAGCGCCCTCTTTATTCCTTTTCGTGTAGCTCTACTGCTCGGTGTTTTCCCTTGTGTTCTCTCGTTATTTTGGATTAAATTCAACATATTGATGACTTCTCCGGCCTCTTATGCCTCTGGAAAGTTGAGTATTATCTTTACTATGTATAAATGTAAGCTCTTGTCGTTTTGTATTAAATCAAAAGTGATTTTAACGTGAACAAGAGCTGTTGCCTACCGGAGGCATCCTGGATGCTATCGCTCGCTATTTATGGGTCATTTAGTTAGCTAGAGCGACGTTCCCGGTTTGTTTTGCTTCAATAATCTAGCTATTTAGCTCCTCTAGGAATGCTTATATAATGCCGTTAGATTTTAGTTCGGCGTTTTAGGTAACCGACCTTGACCTTCGCGAGGCTCAGTAGCTTAGGCATCTGGCCCCTATTACTTTCATGAATGATATAAATTTTTCCGAGTGTTATTTTATTGAAGCTTTAGGCAAATATTCTATACATGTAAGATATTTTTTAATGTTCTTTCTAAGATTGTATACGAGAGAGTTTCGGTGAATTAGGTAATCGATTCTCACCTTACCTAGGCTAGTAACCTAGGTACAGTAGTATACTTTTGCACATCCCCGATTGTTCTTTTCTCCTCCGGAGGCTAAGTTCAACCCCTCTCTCCCTCTGAGTAAGCCTTTGGCTTAATCTTAGCGGTTCTATCTGAATAATAATTCAGGTATAACTATTCTAGGATATATCTGTCCTGACCTGATAACCAGAGTGACTGGTTTTTTGGGTTAGGACAGAACATCAGAGTTTTTAGTCTGTGGTCTGCTTCTTCCTTGCATAGAGAATGAGTCTCCTTTGCAGGTTAGGGGCGGATACAGGAAGCTTTGCTTCCCTAGTCCACGTCTGAAGGATTCTGTACGAGATGATTCTTTCCTCTAGTGGCCTAGCAGACTGTCCTGTGTTGTTTTTCTCGGGCTGGAGAATAAGTTTTCTCTGTTGCCCGGCGAAATAACTTCACCTAACTTTGTTCTGGTTGGGAGGAGGATAGCAAGTATTGCCAGTCTTCCTCCCTAATAGACAACTCTAGGTTGGGATGAGCCTCCCTAACTGCTGAGTGTTTCTCTTGCTAGAACGAAGTTTATAGGACCCTTATCCCTTCCCCACCTCTCTTTCTTTAATTATCTTTTGGCCGCAGTCCTACTTCCGTACCTAGTGTCAGTTAGGATGGAGGACCGGCTCAGCTCTCTGCCGGCTGGCAATTATGTGTCGGCCGGCAGAGACCCCTTGCTCTTTGCAGAGTGAACCCCAGACCTCCCTCGGTCTACCTTCCACGTCTGCCTGTAGAGCCTGGCAGGCTATGGATTCTTTGGAAGCTTGAATGCTATATTCTCCCCTTCCATAAGTTCACTCTTTCTGGATGCAAGGTCGCATGGCAATGCCGCCTTATAACCTTACATCCATACTGTTTCTCTGACTATTGTGTTGTACCCCTAACCCGGTTGTCGGCTGTTAAGCAGGTGGAGGTTCTCTGGTACTTAGCTACTGCCGGGGGCAAGGGTATTACTAACTTTGCCTGCCGGAAGTGGAAACACATCCCGAATCTGCTGGCCACTACGATTAGCGGCCAACAGCTGGGTATTAGTGTTTTCAGCTCTCGACCGGCAATGATTGCCGGCCGGCACACACTCATGAATCAGTGGGCTGCCGCCTATTAGTTAAAGGTAGTATATCTTTGAACTATACAGGGGTAGATGCCGGCCGGCACAATAGCATGCGATGTACTGTAGTTACTATATTTGTAGTGTAGTACACACTGCATTAGTAAAACTACAGTACAGAGTTTGTGATAACACTAAAGTTCTTCAACATACTTAATGTTATCTTGTATAGCCTTTTGCTGAGACCGTACAATATATAAAAAGTGGGTTCTTTCTATATTCTTTCTATCCTGTATATTAAAACTTTATTTCAAGGTGTGAACTACACCTTAAATTTCCGTTTAGGAAATTGCATAAGGTATTCTAGAATAGAATTAACCTTAGTTTTAATATCTTGGGAGGTTACAGCAATTGACTGGACAGGAAATACAAGTATGTGTCTTTCCTTCTTTATTTTATAGCTTTTCTATATAAGCTAAATGTTTCAATATAAGTGAAAAGCCTTCACTTGATACTCATGGATTTTTCTTCTCTTTACAAGAGGACCATCTGAAGTGCGGGAGTGTGTTATGTAATGTCCACAGTAAGAACTTCTGTGGACATCAACTTTGCAGGAGGCACGCAGCATGCGCAGCCTCCAGAGGTGATCTCCGGTATTGGGATCCTCAGGTTTGTACAGTTTGTTCTATCCTGATTACCGAGGCTTTTGACGACCCTAAGTCGACTGAGTCAAGGGATGCTGCCAGGGAAATGTTATGATCCTGGGTGAGGGGTTTTCAGGAAAACACCTAAGGTCCTTTCCTTCCAAATGAGAAGATGAGGGCCTACCTATTCCCTAAAGCATCGGCTGATGCAATCATCCCCCAGCTTCAGGTGGAGATACCAACTGCCCAGAATCTGTTAGATTCTGAAGTCTTGGCCCTCCTTCAAGACATCCAATTGGACGATAAGATGTCGGAGGTGTAGGATTCTACTGAGAAGGACCTTCTCGGAGAAGGTCAGGAGAAGGAGCTGTTCCAGGCTCCTCAAGTAAAAGAGGAAGAAATCGACGAGGTGTCGGTTACATCGGTTACGGACCCAGAACCTGTTCCCTCTACATCGTCTGCTATCCCAGATGAACTGGGAAGGACTCTTTCTTACATTGTTGAGATGATCCAACAAATTCAAAGGAAGAATGATGAGAAGGAAGCTGCAATGAAACTGGCGATACGCAGACTTGCAGCATCACGTGGGCTCCAGAAGCGGCTCAGCGTGAAGGATTTTCCTTTGTGTTTGGATACCAATACTTGGAGGTATGCCGAACACATGCCAATGACAACCGGGAAGATCTTCATTTCGGAAAAGTTGAGAGCAATTCCCCTGGAAGAGGCGGAATTTTGGCCCAACAAAGATTCTTATACGGACTGCTATGTCCGTCTTACGTAGGAGCCAGCCTCAAAGGAGGAGACGGAGCCGAAGGAGGTCATAGTTTTTTACCATAGTAAAGCTCAGCCGTTACTAGTGAGCTCGATGAAAGAGAGGAGCTTCACGAACTCAAAGGTGCCCACCTTGAGTAAGAAACTTCCCTCCTTTGTGGCCTCTCCTACCAGAGCCTTTCCCTTCTTGGAAAAGGGATATAAGGCAGCCTTAAAGGCGGTGGAGGCAGGGAAACCATGCCCCTCCTTGGAGGAGTGCAAGCCGTTATCTCTGACCTTGTCCTTGGACCAAGAAGACTAGAAGGACGTACACCTTACCTTCTCAGTCGGGAAGCTGGAAGCTGATATTGCTGAACGTCAGTTTAGTGAGGAACTTCCAAAACTGTCGGAGGTTCTCTTGCGTAGAGAGCAAGAGACAAAGGGAAGACTTGTGGCATCGATGTCGTTGCAAACGACATTAGAAACGATGGCAAGTGACCCTAAGAACCAGGACATGTTCATGGTAGTGGCCAAAACCCATCTGGCCACAGTTACGAAGGATCTCTATAGCTTTATTAAAGCTAGGAGAGCCCGTAGAGAATTCGTGTTCGCCTCGGCTGCGGTGAGGCCCGAACCGAGGAAACTGATCTCCTCTCGTATCTGGGGTAAAGACCTCTATCCCAATGAAGTGGTTAAAGAGGTAGTAGACAAGGCTGCCACAGAGTACCTTCTCAAAAAGTGGGGATTAGCTCTTAAGAGAAAGTCTTCTCCGGATGAGGGTCCCAAACCCAAGAAGAAGACAAAAAGGCCTAAGCCATCCTCTCGGCCGGCTAAACCCCACCGACAGCAACAACAACAACAACTTCCTGTGACCGCGGTGCCTCAGATAGTGGCACAACCTCCAACCACGTACCAGCTGGTACCTCAATAAGTGGCGACACAGTCGCTAGCTTTTAACCCAGCCTTCGAAAGGCAGACTTCTTCCTTTCGTTCAAGAGCTAGAGGAACAGCCAGAGGTTCTTCTAGATGCCCTTCAAGAAGAAGGGGATACAGGGGTGGATGCGGTCAAAGAGGCAAGGCCTCAGGTCCACAACAGCAGAAGTGAGATACTTCCAGTAGGAGGGAGACTACAGCTATTTAGGGATAGCTGGACCTTCGATCCCTGGGCCCACAGCCTAATTAAAAATGGACTAGGGTAGAGCTGAAGCAGTCCTCCACCTCAATTCCCTCAATTCTTCCAACACTCAACCCCCGTTCTGGAAGAATATGTCCGAGAACTCTTAGATAAAAGAGCAATCAGGAAAGTAAGTCCATAAAATTCCAAGGAAGGCTGTTTTGGGTTCCAAAGAAGGACTCAGAAAAACTCAGAGTCATTCTAGACTTGTCGCCACTCAACAAGTTCATAGTGAACTACCAGTTCAGAATGCTCACGCTTCAACACATAAGGAACCTACTGCCCAGAAGGGCATATACGGTCTCTATAGACTAGTCTGACGCTTAGTGGCATGTTCCAATTAATCGTCACCTCTCCTCCAACCTAAGCTTCTAGTTACATAGAAAACTTTACGCCTTCAGAGCCATGCCTTTCGGGCTAAACATAGCCCCAAGGATTTTCACGAAGCTCGCGAACGTAGCCATCCATCAATTACACCTAAAGGGGGTCCAAGTAGTAGGCTACTTGGTCGACTGGCTGGTGTGGGCAGCATCCAGGACAGAATGCATGCAAGCTTCTAAGATAGTGATCCAGTTCCTGGAACATCTGGGATTCAAGATCAACATCAAAAAGTCTCGACTTTCTCCAGCTCAAAAACTTCGGTGGTTGGGAATCCACTGGAATTTGGAGTCACATCAGCTTTCCATTCCTAGTAAGATGAGGAAAGAAATAGCAGGATCTGTCAAGAGACTATTGAAATCCAAGCGGATATCAAGATGCAAACAGGAGAGAGAGCTGGGCTCTCTACAGTTTGCTTCGATAACAGATCTAGTGCTAAGAGCACAGCTAAAGGATGCAACAGGAGTCTGGAAAAAATACGCGTCAAACGCACGAAGAGATCCAATAAGACCACTACCGACTCAACTGCGAACGCTTCTCAAGCCATGGTCCAATGCCAAGCAATTGAAGAAATCAATACTTCTTCACCCTCCTCTCTCATCAGAAGAGAGTCCAAGGAGCTTGGTCCAACCTTTTCAAGTCATTTCACATCAACTTTCTAGAAGCCATGGCAGTACCGCTGAAACTAAAGAAAGTTTCTCCTCGCCAATTGACCCACATAAGACTGGTTCTAGACAGCGAGGTGATAGTGAGATGCTTGAATCGACAAGGGTCGAGGTCACCTCAAATCAACCAAGTGATGTTGGCCATATTCCGTTTGGCGGAGAGGAAGAAATGGCACCTGTCAGCAGTTCACATTTAAAGGTTCCGCAATGTGACAGTGGACGCTCTATTTAGGTTTACACCTATAGAGTCAGAATGGTCCCTTGACGCAGGATCGTTTTCCTTCATCTCGAGTCAAGTACTGGAGCTTCAGATAAACCTCTTTGCGACGAAAGACAACAAGATAATACGAGGATCCGCCAGTGGAGGTAGTGGATGCTATGTCCCTGGACTGGAACAGATGGTCCATTATTTATCTGTTCCCTCTGCACAACCTCCTTTTGAAGGTCCTCGATAAGATGAGACCCTTCAAAGGGAAAGCAACAATAGTGGCCCACAAGTGGCCAAATAGCATGTGGTTCCCTCTGGCATTAGAACGACGACTAAATTTCATACCGCTAACGGATCCATCCCTGTCTCAGCGAGTACAGAAGTCGACTGTCTTCGCTTCATCACAGAAAACACGGAACCTACATATCATGATTTTCTCTCCTTAATGATGAGAAAAGGATTCGGTGTTAAAAGTCAGTTTAGACTTTTGGAAGAATCCAGAAGACATTTTGAGGCTTCAGGGAAGAAACAGATATCCTTTGTCAAGATGAAGAAATCAAAAGAAATCTCGACAGATTCCTATTTATCATTCTTCATTCACCTTCATGAGCAAGGTTTAGCAGCCAACACAATTCTATTGTTCAAGTCTGCCTTGACAAGATAGATACCATATGCCTTACAAGTCGACCTTTCTAACGACATTCTTAATGAACTATAAAGGCCCATGCTAGGCTTATCCCTTCAGCGTCTCCAAAGACCTTTTGCATGGTCAGTATATTCTTCATTGTGTACAAATAAAGAACAATGAGGAATGCGATTAGAAGGTCTTGAATTTAAAGTCATATTTCTGTTTGTTCTCGCTTTGGGGGCCAGAGTTAGTGAAAAAGTGATTCTCTCTAGAGAAGAAGACCACGTTCAGTTCTTGGACGGGAACTGAATCTATTTCCAGACCCAACGTTTCTTACCAAGATCAAGCTACCCACCAACTGGTGGGGTCCCTAGAGAACCT
>NC_090731.1:36612922-36632922 GCF_036898095.1 Palaemon carinicauda | reverse complement strand
CAAAAAAAAATATAAAAAAAAATAAAAAAAATAAAAATAAAAAAAAAAATCATACAACAACCATTGGGTTTGCTTTCTTTTTTAGCTGGGTATATAAGTCTTCTCGACTCGAAGTAATTTAAACAAAATAATATTAGAGATTAGTTCTCTCAATATTAATTTCCATTATTATTATTATTATTATTATTATTATTATTATTATTATTATTATTATTATGCAAATATGGCATATGGGTATTTTTAATAATTATAGTAATGATAACACACACACTTACACACATATACACACACACACACACACACACATATATATATATATATATATATACATATATGTATATATATACACACACACACACACACACATATATATATATATATATATATATGTATGTATACTGTAGGACTACTTGAAGGATTGTTTGAGAGGGTATGTAGCGATTGCCAAACCTCTCGAGAGATGTGAATGGCGGTCGGTGGATGTTTAATCGAAATTCAGCTTCAGAAACTTCGGAAGTCTTCCTGAAGTAGAGAAGTTCAGTCATCCAACACGAAGTTTTGGGTCTTTATCTCGGCCACATGTCGTTTGTAGACTCATGACGGAGTCATTAATTTTACGGTAAGCCAATTTAATAAATGTCTTTGATATGAATTTTTTTTCTAAATAGTTTAGATATTTAAATTTTGAAGTTACAACTTTCCTTGATTTTTTCTATTATGAAATCATTCACATTTGTTATTAGTGCCAAAGAATAAGCATTAATCGAACTCTCTTTTTTATCAATGAAATGCAATTTTACTCCTGCTTGAAGTATCCTTTGAAAAACAGTATGAATATTTTCCTCCCCGAGTTGAGTTTTTGATGATTTTTTGCTTAATGAAATCATTTACATTTGCATTTAGTCGTAAAGAATAAAAAATTTTCGTACTGTTATGCTATCTTGGAAAGGCTTTTTTACTCGTGCTACAGCTATTCGTTTGATAATTCCATGTATATTCCAAGAGACATAAAGACATTTGGGATCTTTTCTCCCCAGTTTAGTAGTTTGTTGGTGCCATTTAAAAAGAATTGAGAAAATTTATGATTATATTTCACAGGGTTTTTAAAAGTTAACTGTTTTTCTAGCAAAATATTTAATCCAACTAAAAAGTAAATAAGCAATAGTGGAGAGAGAGAGAGAGAGAGAGAGAGAGAGAGAGAGAGAGAGAGAGAGGATGATACTTTTCAAGAAATTTTGCAAACATTATTGGTTGCCAATATATGTTAAATATGTTAAATAGCTCTCTCTCTCTCTCTCCTCTCTCTCTCTCTCTCTCTCTCTCTCTCTCTCTCTACAGTATTCTGTTGTAATACTAATGAAGTTATATAATCTATTAACAATAGTATGCTCTCTTTTTTTCCATTAAATTTAAAAAATTGTTTTCAAGGCAATGAGACTTTCATAAAAAAAGTCTTGACGTTCAAGTTAGATTAAAATCATCATAGACTAGGAATGAATTTTTGTCCATTATTTTAATTCATAGATAAATCATAACAAAAAGCGACAATATGTAACAATTGGTATGAAATTAGAAAAGGAGTATATTTTACACAATGATTACAAAGTCATATTATATATATACATATATATATACATACATATACCAAGGCACTTCCCCCCCTTTTTTTGGTGGGGGGGGGGGGTAGCCGACATCAACAAAGAAACAAAAACAAAAAGGGGACCTCGACTCTCTACGTTCCTCCCAGCCTAACAAGGGACTCAACCGAGTTCAGCTGGTACTGCTAGGATGTCACAGCCCACCCTCCCACATTATCCACCACAGATGAAGCTTCATAATGCTGAATCCCATACTGCTGCTACCTCCGCCGTCATCTAAGGCATCGGAGGCAGCAGTAGGGCCTACCGGAACTGCGTCACAATCGCTCGCCATTCATTCCTATTTCTAGCACGCTCTCTTGCCTCGCTCACATCTATCCCCCTATCACCCAGAGCTTCCTTTACTCCATCCATCCACCCGAACCTTGGCCTTCCTCTCATACTTCTCCCATCAACTCTTGCATTCATCACCTTCTTTAGCAGACAGCCATTTTCCATTCTCTCAACATGGCCAAACCACCTCAACACATTCATACCCCCTCTAGCCGCTAACTTATTTCTTACACCCGTTCTCACCCTCACCACTTCGTTCCTAACCCTATCTACTCGAGATACACAAGCCATACTCCTTAGACACTTCATCTCAAACACATTCAATTTCTGTCTCTCCATCACTTTAATTCCCCACAACTCCGATCCATATCATCACAGTTGGTACATTCACTTTCTCATATAGAACTCTCTTTATATTCATGCCCAACCACTCTGATTCCACTCCACCATTTGCTGCAACAACAGACCCCAAGTACTTAAACTGATCCACCTCCTCTAGTAACTCTCAATTCAACATGACATTCAACCTTGCACCACCCTTCTCGTACATCTCATAACCTTACTCTTACCCACATTAACTCTGAACTTCCTTCTCTCACACACTCTTCCAAATTCTGTCACTAATCGTCCAAGCTTCTCTTCTGTGTCTGCAACCAGTACAGTATCATCCGCAAACAAAAACTGATTTACCTCCCATTCATGGTCATTCTCGTCTACCAGTTTTAATCCTCGTCCAAGCAATCGAGCATTGACCTCTCTCACCACTCCATCAACATACAAGTTAAACAACCACGGTGACATCCCACATCCTTTTCTCAGCCCCACTCTCACCGGAAACCAATCACTCACTTCATTTAATATCCTTACACATGCTTTACTACCTTTTTAGAAACTTTTCACTGCTTGCAACAACCTTCCACCAACTCCATATAACCTCATCACATTCCACATTGCTTCCCTATCAACTCTATCATACGCTTTCTCCAGATCCACAAACGCAACATACACCTCCTTACCTTTTGCTAAATATTTCTCACATATCTGCCTAACTGTAAAAATCTGATTCATACAACCCCTACCTCTTCTAAAACCACCCTCTATTTCTAAGATTGTATTCTCTCTTTTATCCTTGATCCTATTAATCCTTACTCTACCATACACTTTTCCAACTACACTCAACAAACAAATACCTCTTGAAATACAACACTCATGCACATCTCCCTTACCCTTATATAGTGGTACAATACATGCACAAACCCCATCTACTGGTACCATTAACAACACAAAACACATATTAAACAATCTCACCAACCATTCAAGTACAGTCACAACCCCCTCCTTCAACATCTCAGCTTTCACACCATCCATACCAGATGCTTTTCCTACTCTCGTTTCATCTAGTGCTCTACTCACTTCATCTATTGTAATCTCTCTCTCTCTCTCATTCTCATCTCCCATCACTGACACCTCAACACCTGCAACAGCAATTATATCTCCCTCCCTATTATCTTCAACATTCAGTAAACTTTCAAAATATTCTGCCCATCTTTTCCTTGCCTCCTCTCCTTTTAACAACCTTCCATTTCCATCTTTCACTGTCTCTTCAATTCTTGAGCCAGCCTTCCTTACTCTCTTCACTTCTTACCAAAACTTCTTCTTGTTCTCTTCATATGAATGACCCAATCCCTGACCCGACCTCAGGTCAGCTACCCTCTTTGCCTCACGTACCTTGCGCTTTACTTCCACATTTTTCTTTTTATATTTTTCATGCTTCTCTATACTATTACTCTGCAGCCATTCTTCAAAAGCCCTCTTTTTCTCTTCACTTTTACCTTCACTCCGTCATTCCACCATCCACTGCCCTTCCTCATGCTGCCTCCAACAACCTTCTTTCCACACACATCACTTGCAATCCCAACAAAATTTTCTTTAACTAACTTCCACTCCTCCTCTAAATTACCAGTTTCTCTTACTTTCACTTCGTCATATATCATTTTCAACCTTTCCTGATATTTACTTTTTACCCCCAGTTTTATTAGCTCTTCAACCCTCACTACCTCCCTTTTACATTCACCTACTTATTCCCCCATTCTTTTGCTACAACTAATTTTCCTTCCACCAAAAAATGATCAGACATACCGTTAGCCATACCCCTAAACACGTGCACGTCTTTCAATCTTCCAAACATTCTTTTAGTTATCAACACATAATCCATAAACGCCCTTTTTACTACTCTTCCATTTGCCACTCTTACCCTTGTATACTTATTTTTATCTTTCTTTTTGAAAAAGTTATTACTTATCACCATATCTTGCTCAACACACATATCTACCAGTCTCTCACAACTCTCATTTTTACCTGGTACACCATAGTTCCCAATGACACCTTCTACCTCTCCAACGCCCACTCTAGCATTCAAGTCACCCATGACAACTACATAATTCCTTCTACCCAGTCCTTCTACACACCTAGTTAATTCATTCCAGAACTCATTCCGCTCTTCTTCACCTTTATCACTACCTGGCCCATACGCACTGACAAACGCCCAACATTCCCTACCCAACCTAACCCTTACCCACATTAACCTAGATGATATCTCCTTCCATTCTACTACTTTACCTGTCATCCATTCACTCAGCAATAAAGCACACCCTCTCTCGCTCTTCCCCTTTCAATCCCAGACACTCTACCAGACATTTCACCAAACATCACTTCACCCTTTCCTTTTATCTTCGTCTCACACAAGGCCAATACATCCACCCTTCTATTCCTAAACATACTTCCAATTTCACATCTTTTACTCTCTATCGTACTACATCCACGCACATTCAAACAACCCAAAACTACACTGCGGACCACCCCCTATATTCAGAGACAATCTATCAATATTTCCCATCATGCATCACCGCGTCTCAGATATGGGCAGGAAGAGGCAAAATGTAACTACCTGTTTGTTGACAAGACAAACAACAAATAAACAAGCACGCAGCAACTCATTTTGGAAGTCGTGGATTATGAACCAGCATGAAGGCGATGTATTAATGAGTGGCATTGTCGGTCGTTTGATATGGGCAGATCAATTGCATATACTGAAGATGAATATATCTGAGAGAGAGAGAGAGAGAGAGAGAGAGAGAGAGAGAGAGAGAGTGCGTTGAATAAAAATTGAGGGCTCTATTGCACTACTGTTGACAAAGACCAGTTCAAAATTGACAACAGCTGTAAATATCAAGAGCTGAAGAGCTGATAATAAACACAAAGGAGTGAGGTTCGGCTTTTCCTTTCAGTATTATCAAGCAAGAGATGTTTTCCAGAAGAACGTCATATTTTTATTGAAAGAAATGAATCGGAAATGAAAGTCCATAAAACTATCATGCTAATCCTCATATAATTTGTATGATAATGCACAAGTAATGTTGATACCCTCATAGGTATCGTCGGCTTAGTTTAAGACGGACGTAATATGCACAACGGTAAGCATAACTGTAAGCAGAAAAGAAATAGAGATTATTTATTTTATTTAGAAATAAAATATATATAAATATATATGGAAAACTAGAAAAGTCTTCACGATGAGAAAGTATGTACAAGCTAAATTTCTTCTATATGTAACCGACAAACTTAAAGTTCCAAGTGACATCATCTATTAAAAAACGCCCAACAATAAAACATTACTCTCCTAAAGCAAGAGCTATATGTGATATACTACTCGAGCCTTTAGTTATAAGGGGATTTTAGTTGTGTGCTTATGAGGACACCCATCCAGATAATGGACAATATACTTCCTGGGTGTGAAAGGGGCCAATTTGTACAGAGTTGGATCTCTACGAATGGAATCAGGCTTCTAAGTAGAGGATACAAAATTGGAGAGATAAAATATGATGACGATAATGGTAAATTGTGCATCTCTCTCTCTCTCTCTCTCTCTCTCTCTCTCTCTCTCTCTCTCTCTCTCTCTTTGTGTATTTATACACAAAATCTTAAAATGCTGTGGCTGCACATAAATTGCACTGACTGGAAGGGAAACCCTTGGGGGATATAACGTCCAATTGGGAAAGACGAACCTTAATTGCAGAATGTAGTGAAGAGCAGGAAATATTACTGTAAGGGGAAGTAACTTAGTGAAAGAAATATAAGGTATAATACACGAAAATCTTTTCAGAAGATATCACTCTCATATTAGTATCCAATTAAGGATCTGCATTTTCCATTATCTGGTTTAAATAAGGGACACCAACAAATCGTACTGATTGAACACTAGTATAGAGAAGTATACAGACACATTGATATAGGTAGGTATTCAGTTTGAGATAATGAAGACTATCATGGTCCTGATATTCCGGAGTAATCCTTGTTAATCCTGGATAATTAGTGGTATAACGGGTTTCAGTGTGACCATATATATATATATATATATATATATGCAGAAGAACCACAGGGAAAATGAAAATACGGAATATACACTTAAGTCCTGACTAGTTTCGTGATACTTCCTCAGAGGACTGATTTATTGAGAGAGGTTTCTTACAATTTATAGGGAAAGCAAAAGTACGAACATACATATAGAGATTTAGAGAACAATGACACTCCCTTACCCGCTACCTGGGCTTGACTCAGGTGTTGAGTGGGAGGAGTCTGCAAGCTCGTTAGACACCTGCTAAGAAAGGTCATTTCTAGTGGCGGGTATATTCTTGTTTTCTTTTTATTTTACTTTCAGTACAGTTATTTATATGTCAATGCGGTAGCCTTATCTATATAAATACATAAGCAAAACATACACAAACATACAAATATATATATATATATATATATATACACATATACATATATATACATATACATACATATATACATACATATATATATATATATATATATATACATACATACATATATACATATATATATATACATACATACAGATACAAATACATATACATATACATAAATACATACACATACACATACATATACATACACATACATATATACATATATATATACACATACATATATACATATATACACATACATACATATGCATATATACATTTATATGTATACAACATTAATATCATAAACATATAATTATGTATATATCAATACTTATATCTAGCATAACACTATATAGTGCCAATATACTTATGCATACTATATAAAATAATTGTTTCCTTTAATGAATGGTAGCTTAGGTCTAAATATTAATTTCACACCGACGTTAATTATTCACAATACATTCAATTCTACATTAAGTGGTTAATGTTTTTTTATAAAGCTTACAAATCTCTTTACATATAAAGGCGTCGAGCTTATACATTCCATGACCAATATTCAAGTTGTTTTCAAAGGTTTCTTTTATGAAACTGGACTCTATGATGTTTCTTTCTACTAAGTTATTTGAATGAACCAATTTCTTTGCACCTGACCAATTAATAGGGTGATTTTTATCTCTAACGTGGGCAAAGAGTGCATTATTATCTTGAGCATACCTGACACTTTTCTTATGTTGTTCAATTCTCTTTTCTAGGGCTTTACCAGTTTGACCAATATAGTATTTTTCACAAGCATTGCATGGAATTCGATATACACATCCCTTGGTAATGTCAGGAGAATTCTTTATTAAGTCTGTTTTTATTGTATTTTTACTCTTAAATGCTACATTTACATTGAAGTTTTTTAACAGTTGGGGAATTTCTTTAAATGAATCACAATAAGGTAGTACAAGTAAATTTTGTGTGTTATAGTTTTTTCTGTTATTATTACCGAAAAAAGTCTTTTTTGCTGTTCTTAGGGCATCATCTAACACAATTTCAGGATACTTTAGTTTTTTACCTATTGCTCTAATACCATTTATTTCGTCATCAATATATTCAGGGCTGCAGACTCGGAATGCTCTTAAAAACATAGAAGTAAATCCAGATTTCTTAACTTTGTTGCCTTGGTTTGAGTAATAATGGACATATGCCGAGATATTCGTTGGCTTTCTGTATACACTGAACTTGAGACTATTATTACATCTATGTATGCGACAGTCCAAAAAAGGTAGGGTACAATTATTCTCCAGCTCCATAGTGAAATTTATTGATGGTACCAAACTATTCAATCTAAGAAAAAAGTTATCTAAATTCTCATTTCCTGGCCACACACATATTATGTCGTCAATATATCGAAACCATTTTACATTATTAGGTATGACGTTATTTACGATCCTGCTTTCAAAAAATTCCATATATAGATTGCTCAATACTGGGGATAAAGGGTTTCCCATAGCCATACCAAAAGTTTGTGCATAAAATCTCCCATTGAATTCAAATTTACAAGAAATTCCCCAACTGTTAAAAAAACTTCAATGTATATGTAGCATTTAAGAGTAAAAATACAATAAAAACAGCCTTAATAATGAATTCTCCTGACATTACCAAGGGATGTGTATATCGCATTCCATGCAATGCTTGTGAAAAATACTATATTGGTCAAACTGGTAAAGCCCTAGAAAAGAGAATTGAACAACATAAGAAAAGTGTCAGGTATGCTAAAGATAATAATGCACTCTTTGCCCACGTTAGAGATAAAAATCACCCTATTAATTGGTCAGGTGCAAAGAAATTGGTTCATTCAAATAACTTAGTAGAAAGAAACATCATAGAGTCCAGTTTCATAAAAGAAACCTTTGAAAACAACTTGAATATTGGTCATGGAATGTATAAACTCGACGCCTTTATATATGAAGAGATTTGCAAGCTTTATAAAAAAACATTAACCACTTAATGTAGAATTGAATGTATTGTGAATAATTAACGTCGGTGTGAAATTAATATTTAGACCGAAGCTACCATTCATTAAAGGAAACAAATATTTTATATAGTATGCATAAGTATATTGGCACTATATAGTGTTATGATAGATATAAGTATTGATATATACATAATTTTATGTTTATGATATTAATGTTGTATACATATAAATGTATATATGCATATGTATGTATGTGTATATATGTATATATGTATATATGTATGTGTATATATATGTATATATGTATGTGTATGTATATGTATGTGTATGTGTATGTATTTATGTATATGCATATGTATTTGTATCTGTATGTATGTATATATATGTATATATGTATGTGTATGTATATGTATGCGTATGTGTATGTATTTATGTATATGTATATGTATTTTTATCTGTATGTATGTATGTATATATATATATATATATATATATGTGTGTGTGTGTGTGTGTATGTATATATGTATATATGTATGTATATATATATATATATATATATATAACGGATTTTGAGCGAAGCGAAAAATCTATTTTTGGGTGAGATAGCCATGTCGTCCTGATGGAAGTTCCTATAGGGTAGCTTCCTAGGGTATATTACAACTACGGCGATATTCCCAGAGAATTTACCTTAAGGTACCAGAATTCTAACTCCTGGAGCGAGTATCCCTCGTGAAAGGGATATCGCGACATATCAGAGGACGTATTCTAGACACGTCACATGGCAATCTACTACCTAAATAGAGATTCGTCTCGTAGGAGGGAGATTGACGAGATACGAATTCGGGAAGAAAAAGGGGGGAGCCGCTCCCAAGGCCTCCCAATCCCCCGATTCGTATGCGTGCCTGGCGCCAATCCTGGCGCCATCTGTATTCCTTGTAGCGTACACGAGGTGCTACAGATACTGTATGTAGGGAGGGGTCCTACAGCCCTTTCTTAGAAAGGCAAGGGCGGGTCCATCAGGACGACATGGCTATCTCACCCAAAAATAGATTTTTCGCTTCGCTCAAAATCCGTTTTTTGGGCTCAAGCCATGTCGTCCTGATGGAAGTGTACCAGAGCATTACTGTATCTGTGGATTCTCAGAACGTGCCGTACTCCCCGGAGATATTTATTCCCGGTCGACTAGACCTAGAGACCTAAGATGTTACCGTTATACATCTTTTCAACTAACTATAAACTATGTTAGAGCTTCCTGCCCCCTACAGGGAAGAGTCCTACTAGACTCTGGAAAGTCTCGAAGAGTACATATATCTATGTATGAATATCAGGCAAGCTAATATAGTGGTCTCGCCCTATATTAAGTAAAGCATAGTTTGTAAAGGACCACTGCGTCAATATGAAATATCGACCAGTTTTCCGCACAATACTTGTATTGGCCAAAGGTTTTATATCCGCATAGGAGGAAAACCAATGCAACATAGCTTGCATAAAGGAACAATTCTATTAGAATTATCCCAGATAAGGTACATAGAATGAATGCTCAATTATACCAATAAATTGACACAGGTGAAGGAGACGCAAGGTTCTCAAGAACAAGCTTATTGACAGACAATAAACAGACAGGTTAACCACAATTATACATATATATATAAGAAGAGGATAACCCAAAACTTTAAGCATAAGTATGATAGTAAACAGGGCTTGTTTGTCTGAAAGAAAAACATTAGATGCCACTTTTAAGATACCGAGGTATCAAAGTCATAAAAGCCTGTATTACAAATCAATGACATTAGCGTTAGAAACGCTCGGCACACATGTCTGCACTTATGCTAGGTTCACCTTCGGAAGTGGAACAGTCTGGATGGGCAACACAGTGCCCTCACTTAGTTTGTAGTACAGTATGTAACTACACACTCACCCTGGAATTAATCGTCCCAATTAAGACCACTGTTCCTCGCAGAGTTAAACAGTAGGGTTAACACCGCGACCCACTGCTACCACAGATCTCTTTTAGTTCCTCTACTTGCTTCGCATAGTGGCGAAAGAACACTCTGGAAGACTTCCAGCCAGTGTATGAACGGAGATGTTCAAAATCCATGCAATTAAAGAAATTTAAGAATGAGGCAACTTTCCTCGGATCGTGACCTGCGGGTGTATTGTCAGGATCCGCTCTGCGAATAAAATATGTGATTTTTGCTCTGAGTTGATTCAGAGATAAATTTGAGCCTGATGTTTCTCCCCTGAATAGTTGACCACCCTTGAAGTCTGAAGTTCTATGAAGATAGACCTTTAGGCATTCTACTGGACATAGAGATGCATCTTCTTTCAGAGGGCAGATTCTCCAGGGACCCCACCTGTTGGTGGGTAACTCATTCTTGGCGAGAAACGTAGGATCCGGAAACAGGTTCAGTTCTTCCCCATCCAGGAACTGAACACGACCTGCCTCTCTCGAGAGGCTACAATTTCACTAACCCTGGCCCCGGACGCGAGTGCAAATTAGGAAAATAACTTTTTGTGTCAAATCTTTTAACGCACATTCTTCATTGCTCAACAGAGAAGCGAAATGAAGAACTTGTCTAAAGACCATGAAATGGGCTTTGGAGGTGCTGAAGGTCTGAGCCTAGCACAGGCTTTCGGGACTTTATTAAAGATCTCGTTACCTAGGTCGACCTGGAAGGCATATAGAATGGGTCTTGTCAAAGCAGACTTACACGCTGAAATCGTGTTCGCTGCCAACCCTTGACCATGGAGGTGGGGAAAAAAGATAAGCAGAAGTCTGTCAAGATCTCCTGCGGAATCTTCGCCTTGACAAAAGGTCACCCATTTTCTCCAAGATGACTCATATTGCCTTCTAGTAGATTTGCATTTATATTCCTCAAGGAAGTCTATACTGGCTTTCGAAATCCCGAAACGCTTTCTCACCGCTAGGGAGAGAAAATCATGACCTGCAGGGTCCGGGTTTTCTGTAATGAAGCGCAGACAGTTGACTTCTGGACTCGCTGGGTCAGAACTGGATCTGGTAGTGGTACAAACTTCAGCTACAGTTCCAATGCCAGGAGGAACCACACGCTGTTCGGCCACTTGTGGGCCACTATTGCCGCTACCCTTTGAAGGATCTCAGTTTGTTGAGGACCCTCAACAGAAGGTTGTGAGGAGGGAACAGATAAATCTTGGACCATCTGTTCCAGTCGAGGGACATCGCGTCCACTGCTTCCGCTAAGGGGTCCTCGTACGGGGCACGTACAGGGGCAACTTCTTGTTGTCTTTCGTCGCAAAGAGGTCTATCTGCAGTTCTGGGACTGATTCAGAATGAAGGAGAATGATCCTGCGTCTAAGGACCATTCCGACTCTATCGGTGTGAACCTGGATAGAGCGTCCGCTGTCACATTGCGGACTCCTTGAAGGTGAACTGCCGACAGGTACCACTTCTTCTTTTCCGCCAATCGGAAGACGGCCAACATCACCTGGTTGAGAGGTGGTGACCTCGATCCTTGTCGATTCAAGTATCTTACAACTACCTCGCTGTCTATTACCACTTTCTGTGGAACGAATGACACGGGGAGACTTTCTTTAAGGTAAGGAGCACTGCCCTAGCTTCTAGAAAGTTTTATGAGAAAGGTCTTGAATAGCCTGGACCAAGTCCCCTGGACTTTTTTCCGATGAGAGTGACCTCCCCATCCCTCCTTTGAGGCGTCTGAGTGAATCGTCACCGACGGGGGAGGTGGCTGAAGAAGAACCTGACTTCTTTAGATGTCTGGCTTGGGACCAAGGCCTGAGAAGAGTACTTAGCCGAAGCGGCTGGTCTTCTCAGATCTCTTCACGCGTTTGATGCATAACTTCTCCAAACTCCGATTGCATCCTTTAGCTGTGCTCTTAGCACTGGGTCTGTCACCGAAGCAAACTGGAGAGAGCGCAGTACTCTCTCCTGCTCGTGTCTTGATATCCTTTCGGAATCTTGAAGTCTCTTGACAGAGCCCGCTATCTCCTTCCTTTTCTTCGCTGGGGTGGAGAAACGGTGTGACAAAAGGTCCCAGTGGATCTTAGCCACTGGAACTTTTGAGATGGAGAAAGTCGAGACTTTTTCTGTTGATCTTGAAGCCTAGGTACTCTAGGAACTGGATCACTGACTGGAAGCTTGCAAGCATTCTGTCTCGGATGCTGCCCACACCAACCAGTCGTCCAGGTAGGCTACTACCTGAATTCCCTTTAGGCGAAATTGTTTGAGAGCTACGCTCGCAAGCTTCGTAAAAATCCTTGGGGCTATGTTTAGCCCGAATGGCATGGCTCCGAAGGCGTGTAGTCTTCGCTGTAGCCTGAACCCTAGGTAGGGGGAGAGTCGATGGCTAATTGGAATGTGCCAGTAGGCATCTGACAAGTCTATAGAGACGGAATATGCCCTCTTGGGCAGTAAGGTCCTTATGTGTTGCAGTGTTAGCATTTTGAATTTGTAATTCACTATGAACTTGTTAAGTGGCGACAAGTCCAGAATGACTCTGAGCTTTTCCGAGTCTTTCTTGGGAACACAAAACAGCCTCCCTTAGAAATTGATGGGCTTCACCCTTTTTCTCCAACCGTTCTTGAACGTACTCCTCCATAACGGGGGGTGGCGTGTTGGAAAAAACCGAAGGTATGGGGGTGGAGTGCTGTACCAGCTCCCGCCCAATCCATTCTTGAGTAGGCTGTGGGCCCAGGGATCGAAGGTCCACCGATCCCGAAATTTCAGAAGTCTCCCTCCTACCGGTATCACCTCACTTGGACTGCTGTCTTGAGGTCTTGCCTTCCTGACCACGACCACCCCTAAATCCCCTTCCCCTTGAGGGGCGTCTAGACGAGCCTCTGGCTGCTCCTCTAGGCTTTGCTCGGAAGGAAGTAGACTGCCCTTCGAACGCTGGGGTGAATGCCGTGGACTGTGTCGACACGGCCTGGGGTACCCACTGAAAGGTGGTCGGGGTTTGTGCCACGATCTGGGGCATTGGGGGCAATGGCAATTGCAGTTGCTGTTGCTGTCTAAGAGGCTTGGCTGGCCGAGACGGTAGCCTAGTCCTCATAGTCTTCCTCTTTGGTTGAGGACCCTCATCCGAGGAAGACTTTCTTTTGATAGCCAGGTCCCACTTCTGGAGAAGGTTTCTATTCTCCAAGGTGGCTTTATCAAAAACTTCTTTGACCAAGTCGGTAGGGAAAAAGGTCTTTTCCCCAAATGTTGGAGGAGATTAGTTTCTTTAGCTCGTGCCTCACTGTAGCCGAGGTAAACACGAACTCCCTACCAGCTCTCCTTGCCTTGACGAAGCCATAAAGGTCCTTCGTCACTGTGGCCAGATGAGGCTTGGCCACTACCATGAACATTTCATGGACCTTGGGGTCACTTGCCATCGTCTCGAGAGTATTCTGAAGAGACATTGAGGCAGTCAGTCTTTCTTTTGTATCGAGCTCACTTCGCAAAAGAAAGTCAGACAGCTTAGGGGGGTCCTTGCCGAACTGACGTCCGGCAATATCAGCCTCCAACTTTCCACTTAGAACGTAAGATGGACGTCCTTCCAATCTTTGTGGTCCATAGGCAGGGCCAGCGACAAGGGTTTACACTCCTCTAGGGAGGGGCAAGACTTGCCGGCCTCGATTGATTTTAATACAGCCAGAAACCCTTTCTGTAAAAAGGGGGAAGGCTCTAGTAGGCGAGGACACAAAGGAAGGGAGCTTCCTATTCAATGCAGCTACCTTTGAGTTAGAGAAGCCCCTCTCTTTCATCGAAGATGAAAGTAGAGCTTGAGCCTTAGCATGGTCATCACTATGACCTCCTTCGGCTCTGCCTCCTCCTTTGAAGCTGGTTCCTTCCTCAGCCGGACATAACAGTCCGGATATGGTGCCTTGCTGGGCCAGAATTCCACCCTCCAGGGGAACTGAGCCCAGCATATCCGAGATGACGATCTTTCCAGTCGTCATCGACATGTGCTCAGCATACCTCCATGGGTTAGCATCCGAGCACAAAGGAAGGTCTTTCACATTGAGCTTTTCTGGGGCCCATGTGATTCTGCAAGGCACTGCATTCGCAGTTCCATTGCAGCCGCCTTCTCCTGATTCTCCTTCTGCATTTGTTGGATCATTCCAACAATAGAAGAGAGGGCCTGTCCCAGCTCTACTGGGAGACCGGCCGATGTAGAGGGACTTGAACTTCATCCTGGGCTTCTGCAAGGAGGTCTTCCTCCTGACACCCGTCCACATCAGATATCCTGTCATTTAGCTAGATGTCTTGCATCGCGACCGCGACTTCAGCATCCACCTGGATCTGAACATAGGGGATCTCCTCTTGAGGCTGGGGAATCACTGCCTCAGCTGATGCCTTAGGGAAAAGATACGCCCTCATCTTCTCACTTGGAAGATAAGGGCCAGAAGTGTACTTTTGGAAGCCCCTTACCCAGGTACGAAGCTTCTTCCTAGCTATTTAAATGTCTCATTAATCAGGTTAGTGCACACAGTACATACCTGAGGGTCCCAATACCGGAGATCATCCTTGGAGACAGCGTATGCTGCGTGTCTCCTACAAAACTCATGTCTGCAGAGGTTCTTGCTGCTGACATTGCAGAAAGCACTTCCCCACTTCGGAGTGTCCTTCTGTAAAGAGAAGAAATTTCCATGAGTATCAAGTGAACTATGTATCACTGGATATGCATAGTATAGCATAGCAATTCATAAATGAAAGACACACACTTGTGTTTCCCTCACAACCCATTGTTGCAGCCTTCCAGATAATAAAATCAAAAAATTGGTTTATCTCTACTAGAGTAACCAATGCAAGGTTTCCATAGGAAACAGGTGGAGCTCACACCTAGGCAATGATTTTAAAATCCTGGATAATAGACGGGGAAGAACTCTGCTTCCTGTCTGAGGGCAACAGCAAAGGGCTGTGTAAGAAAACACAATAGTGTTAGAAGATACAGTGCTGTACCTAAACTTTTACTATAGTTTTCTTCTTACTGTATATGCTATACAGAAGAATACTAGTACAGTATAGGAGGATGTGTGCCGGCCTGCCTTTGCCGGCCGGCACACACCACAATTAGCTTTAAAGTATACTACTTAACAGCTATAGGGCGGCAGCCCTCTGGTTCAAATGCCTGTGCCGGCGGCAGCAGCTGCCGGCCAGCAACAGCCAGTGTTGGCCGGCAATGATTGCCGGCCAGCAACTACACAAGGTAGTACCCAGCTGCCGGCCACACTCTTGGTGACCGGCAGACAAGGACTGACATAAGCCGGCCGGCAAAGGTACAAGACCGATGCCAGCCGGCAGCAAAAGAACCAGAAGACTACCCCTGCCCGGCTGCCGGCCTCATAGGCCGGCAGCCGGCCTCATAGGCCGGCTGCCGGGACAGGTACAGCACTAGAAGAAAATAGAATGGATGCCGGGATAAGAGTGTACACGACCCCCCAAGCCCGGCAACCGAAAGAGTGCATATAAGGAAGGGGAGAAACTTAATTCAGGCTTCCTTGACCAATGCCGTCCGGCTCTGTCGGCAGGCATGGATGAGGGACCAAGAGAGGTCCGGGCAGCACTCGAAAACATAAGACCCTTGCCGGCCAGCATCTCAGCCGGCCGGCAATGGCCTTAGTCAATTCCATATCCCAACCTATACTAGGTCCAGAAGTAGAATGACGTACAGTACAGTAATACCCCTGCCAGCCAGCTCTGCCGGCCGGCAAGGTACAGTACAGTAATGGCAAGGCCATTACGGAGATAGAGGGGGAAGGGACAAAAGGGTCCTGCCAACCTTGCTTTAGTGACAGATCACCCGCAGCCAAGAACTCTGTCTTAGCCTAAGGGAGATCTAAGGGAAAGGGCCAGCAATACTTGCCAGCTTCCCAAAGCACCAAAGCAAGGAAGGCGTTGCTATTCCCAAGGGAAGATTTTATCCTCCCCAAGAACAGCAACAGGACTTAGTCTGGTCGATCACAAAAGGAGGAATCATACTACAGAAACCTTCGATAGTGACCTAAGGGAGCTAAGCTCCCTTTATAAGTGTTAGGTCAGCGAGGGGATCTCTGCCCCAAGCCAGACAACACGGACTCAGACTAAAAAACTCTGTTGTTCTGTCCCTCTTTGAACCAGACTCTGCTGGAACAGGAAGGTACAGTAACACCCTAGTATAGTTTTATCGAAAATAAATTCGGAAAAAACCACTTAGGGATAAGCCCAAGGCTTAAACAGAGGGAAAGGGATTGCATACCTTCTCCGAAGAAAAGAAAGCAACCGGGGAGAATAATAAAGTATACTAAGGCTCCATAAGCAATTAACCTAGGCACCAAGAGAATCGATTACCTAATTCACCGAAACTCTCACGTATACAATCTTGGAAATATTCCACACAGTCTAAAATGTATAAAATATAGCCTAAAGCTTTGATAAACTTTTAATTACACTCGGAAAAACCAAAATCATGCATTAAGTACTAGGACCAAACGACTAGGCTACATGGCCTAGCGTAGGCCAGAATGGCGAATACTTCGCCAAATAATACTAAGCACGAAAGGAAATCCTATGTAAAGCTAAATAGCTAAAATTTATTAAGCAAAACAACCAGGAATGTCACTCTGACTAACTAATTTATACCTAGCGAGTGACAGTGTCCAGGACACCTCTGGTAGGCTACGGCTCTTGTATCAAAGATTAATCCTATTAATCACTCAAAATTTTACCAAGAGCCTACATTTATACATAACAGACACTATACTCAACTTATCCGAGGCCAACGAAGACGGAGAAGCCATGAAAAGTTGAATAAATCCAAGATTTGCGAGAAAAACAGGAAAAAACACCGAGTTGTTAAGCTACGCAAAAAGGAATACAGATGGCGCCAGGATTGGCGCCAGGCACGCATACGAATCGGGGGATTGGGAGGCCTTGGGAGCGGCTCCCCCCTTTTTCTTCCCGAATTCGTATCTCGTCAATCTCCCTCCTACGAGACGAATCTCTATTTAGGTAGTAGATTGCCATGTGACGTGTCTAGAATACGTCCTCTGATATGTCGCGATATCCCTTTCACGAGGGATACTCGCTCCAGGAGTTAGAATTCTGGTACCTTAAGGTAAATTCTCTGGGAATATCGCCGTAGTTGTAATATACCCTAGGAAGCTACCCTATAGGAACTTCCATCAGGACGACATGGCTTGAGCCCAAAAATATATATATATATATGTATATATATTTGTATGTTTGTGTATGTTTTGCTTATGTATTTATATAGATAAGGCTACCGCATTGACATATAAATAACTGTACTGAAAGTAAAATAAGAAGAAAACAAGAATATACCCGCCACTAGAAATGACCCTTTTTAGCAGGTGTCTAATGAGCTTGCAGACTCCTCCTACTCAACACCTGAGTGAAGCCCAGGTAGTGGGTAAGGGAGTGTCATTGTTCTCTAAATCTCTATATGTATGTTCGTACTTTTGCTTTCCCTATAAATTGTAAGAAACCTCTCTCAATAAATCAGTCCTCTGAGGAAGTATCACGAAACTAGTCAGGACTTAAGTGTATATTCCGTATTTTCATTTTCCCTGTGGTTCTTCTGCATCTGAGCATCACGTTTTCCTGTGATTTTTACGCATATATATATATATATATATATATATATATATATATATATATATATATATATATATATATATATATATATATATATATATATATATATATATATATATATATATATATATATGTATATACAGTATATATATATATATATATATATATATATATATATATATATATATATATATATATATATATATATATATATATATATATATATATATATACAGTATAAATATATATATGTATGTTTATATATACAAATATATAAATATATATACATATATATTTATATATATATATATATATATATATATATATATATATATATATATATATATATATATATATGCATAGAGATATGCATATATATATATATATATATATATATATATATATATATATATATATATATATATATATATATATATATATATATATATATATATATATATATGCGTAAAAATCACAGGAAAACGTGATGCTCAGATGCAGAAGAACCACAGGGAAAATGAAAATATGGAATATACACTTAAGTCCTGACTAGTTTCGTGTTACTTCCTCAGAGGACTGATTTATTGAGAGAGGTTTCTTACAATTTATAGGGAAAGCAAAACTACGAACATACATATAGAGATTTAGAGAACAATGACACTCCCTTATCCGCTACCTGGCCTTGAGTAGGAGGAGTCCGCAAGCTCGTTAGACACCTGCTAAAAAGGGTCATTTCTAGTGGCGGGTATATTCTTGTTTTCTTCTTATTTTACTTTCAATACAGTTATTTATATATCAATGCGGTAGCCTTATCTATATAAATACATAAGCAAAACATATACAAACATATAAATATATATACATATATACATACATACATATACATACACACACATATATACATACATACATATATACATATTTATACATATATACACATACATACATATACATATACATATATATATATATATATATATATATATATATATATATATATATATATATATATATATATATATATACATACACATATACATACATATACATACATACAGATACAAATACATATACATATTCATAAATACATACACATACACATACATATACATACACTTACATATATACATATATATACACATACATATATACATATATACACATACATACATATGCATATATACATTTATATGTATACAACATTAATATCATAAACATATAATCATGTATATATCAATTCTTATATCTAGCATAACACTATATATTGCCAATATACTTATGCATACTATATAAAATAATTGTTTCCTTTAATGAATGGTAGCTTAGGTCTAAATATTAATTTTACACCGACGTTAATTATTCACAATACATTCAATTCTACATTAAGTGGTTAATATTTTTTTATATAGCTTACAAATCTCTTTACATATAAAGGCGTCGAGTTTATACATTCCATGACCAATATTCAAGTTGTTTTCAAAGGTTTCTTTTATGAAACTGGACTCTATGATGTTTCTTTCTACTAAGTTATTTGAATGAACCAATTTCTTTGCACCTAACCAATTAATAGGGTGATTTTTATCTCTAACGTGGGCAAAGAGTGCATTATTATCTTGAGCATACCTGACACTTTTCTTATGTTGTTCAATTCTCTTTTCTAGGGCTTTACCAGTTTGACCAATATAGTATTTTTCACAAGCATTGCATGGAATACGATATACACATCCCTTGGTAATGTCAGGAGAATTCTTTATTAAGGC